>NW_016833430.1:0-436 GCF_001698545.2 Rhinopithecus bieti | reverse complement strand
CCTGGCTTGTTTTTTGTATTTTTTTTAGTACAGACGGGGTTTCACCATGTTAGCCAGGATGGTCTCGATCTCCTGACCTCATGTTCCACCCATCTCGGCCTCCCAAAGTGCTGGGATTACAGGCTTGAGCCACCGCGCCCGGCCAAGAAAAGAATTTTCAACCCAGAATTTCATATCCAGCCAAACTAAGTTTCATAAGTGAAGGAGAAATAAAATCCTTTACAGACAAGCAAATGCTGAGAGACTTTGTTACCACCAGGCCTGCCCTACAAGAGCTCCTGAAGGAAGCACTAAACATGGAAAGGAACAACCACTATCAGCCATTGCAAAAACATGCCAAAATGTAAAGGTCATCAATGTTAGGAAGAAATTGCATCAACTAACGAGCAAAATAACATCACAATGACAGGATCAAGTTCACACATAACAATATTAA
>NW_016833429.1:0-4382 GCF_001698545.2 Rhinopithecus bieti | reverse complement strand
GTCTCGGCCTCCCAAAGTGCTGGGATTACAGGCTTGAGCCACCGCGCCTGGCCCCTTCTGTTTTTAATCTGCTTTCTAGCACTAGGCAAGTGAAGACATGGAACAGTAAAAACCCATCGAATGTGTAGAGACATGGTGTTGTGTAGGAGCAGACTGTAGCCTCTGGCTCTGTTTAAAGATTGTAGTAAACCTCTTACCTGGCATGGTCAGGGTGTAAATTATCTTGTTTAATCGAAATGTGTATGAGTCAAAGCTGGCGCCTGCATTGTTGATGAAATACCAGATTTTAAAGGAACATGTCGATATACCGTAAGATCCAGCAAATTTCCTCACTGAAGTTCAGCGCGGGTTCGGAGGAGCTGGGCCTTGCATCACCAGGGTCGTCTCTGGGAGCAGATGCTCATTGTGGGCATTAGTCACTTAGCCTTTCCAGAGCCAAGGAACAGCTCACTATGGTGGTTTTAGAACCTGTATTTTGAATCAGTTTGTCCCACTTGACTAGAAGATGCTGCGCAGTTTCAAACCTTTGCCTCACACCATGTGCTCGTTTTCTTGTCCCCTCATAACTGCCTCGGTTGCCCTGGCCTGACATTCGAGCCTCATCGTTCATGGACACAGGCTCCATGGTGGGGCCCAGGCCGCGACTCCAGCTTGCACAGTTTCGTGCCTCTCACCGTGGTTTATCACATCACTCCCAGGATCTCCCATTTAGAGGAAGAGTGTCCATTTCCTGCAGCCCCTGTGTGATGTGGAAACCACCCCTACCTACCTTTATCCTGTTTTAACTGTACCGTGAAGCTATTTCTGTTCTTCTAGTCAACAGTCAGAATTTAAGGTACAGTGATTTATGTAACTTATCACACGCTTCTCATCAGTTCTTTATGAATTTCATTCTGTTGTGAAATTATTGCAGTTTTCATGACTATGCTGGTCTCATGTTGTGGTCCTTGGGTAACTATCTTGAAATGAATTGCCTTCCCCATTTTGTGTTAAGGTTTTGTCTGGGAGCTGTTGAGGCCTCACCTCTGCTTAGGGCGGTGGCTTTGCTCTCCTGACAAGAGGAAGAATCTTAGCGCATTTTTAGTGTGGTTTTTGCTTCCAGACAGAATTACTTTTTTCACAAAGAGACAGCCACTAAAGTCATAAATTATGCTCAGGACGGACACACGGGTCAGCTGAGAGAGTGGAGTCCAGAAAAGACCCAAAGATGCAAAAGCAGTTCAATGGAATTTGAGTCTTTTCAACAAATGGTGCTGGACTTATGGGACAGCCGTATGCAAAAGAGTGAAAACAAGGAGAAATTCCTGTATGAAAATTAAAGTGGACCATAGCCCTGAATGTAAAATGCCAAACGAAATGGAAATTGTTGAGACTTAGGGTCTTGACCTAGGGTTAGAGTTCTTAGCCATGATACCATGATCCATAAGGAAGAAAACAAGTAGGTAAGACTCATCGAAATTAAACTTTTAATGTAAAAGACACCCCTAGGGAATTGAAGAGACACATTTTCTATAGATGGGGAGAAGATGTCTACAAACCATGCAGCCGGCAAAGGACTCGTATCCAGAATGCATAGGAATGCACGGGAATGGGCGGGTGTGCTTATGAGGCCTCATGAGTGGGTTTGGGACTGTGGGACTGTTCTGCTTGTGTGATGATGGTAATTATGGGAATATTTGTGCCAAAATTCACAGAACTGAATGAACACTGTCCACTTCACAGTAATTTTTAAAAAGTGGTAATACGCTCATTTTCAGTACTCTTTTTAATGGAAGATGGAGTTTGCAGACGATTTGTTAGGGCAAGCCTGTCTCAGGGTACCTGGATTGGGTTGGAATAAGCTCATTTTCAATACTGTTTTTATGGAAGATAGAATTTGCAGATGATTCATTAGGGGCCTGTCTCAAGGCCCCTGGGTTGGGTTGGAAAAGCCTCCCCTGTTGCGGGCAGTAGCATGGGGCATGGAAAGGATATCGCCAAGGAAACACGTAGAATCCTTTGAGGAAGCATGTGTATTTCTAACTTGCTATAAGATAGAATTGGAAATTGTAATGGTTTTGTTTTCTAGAGTCTTGGTAGAATAGGGAAGACAGTGTAATAAAAGCTAATTTTGAAATGAAGAATTTTAAAGATTTTCAACAACAATAGCTCTAGGAAGTCACCCTGGAAATGTTTTTAAAGATGTTCAGTAGCAATAGCTCTAGGAAGAGTCACCCTGGAGTTGCTTCTTGAGCATTGGTTTCCTGGCTGTATCTTCCGACTTTTGTTTTTAAGTTGTGCTGTGAGTTGGGGGTGTGTGGAAATAGCCATCGGTGTTTGGTAGGAGTGGCCCTGCAGGGGTGTATGTGCCCTGAAGCCTGAGGCACTGTTTCAACCTAGCTTGGAACATGGGGACCCTTGTCAGTGGCTGGAGTAAGAGTACCAGCCTGGCAGGCTGGGGGAGCCCCGGGGTGGTCTGGGCACTGTCCTCCCTGCCTGCAGGATGGCAGCTGGAGGAGCTCGAAGGCTGCCTGCCTCGTGGCTGTCAGCGCAGCAGCCCCTCCTGGCCCTGGAGCAATCTTTGGGTCCATGAGTCTCTGCGCCGGGACTTGCCTCCCGGGACCTCCGCTGATGTCCTGAGGGCCATGGTGCCACTTTCCAGGCGGAACCCAAGCCTCAGGCAGCTGCAACCCCAGATTCGGTTGCTTTCCCTGACGTCTCATTCCAGCACGAGTGCTAACCTCACCCAATGCAGAGCCTCAGGTTCCCTCGAGATCCCCAGAGACGGAATCTCCCAATGTAACAAGATCGTTGGTGACAAGATTTGAGAAGCACTGATTTGATTCAGCTTCCAGAGTTTAAGTTCCCAAGACAGAGTCCTGCTCCTTCCCTGCCCTCGTCCTGTGTGGTTGGTGTGGATGCGGGGTTTCCAGAGGGTGGGGCTGAGGCAGTGGCTGCTGTGGGTTTCGGTTTCCAGAGAGTGGGGCCGAGGCAGGTCTGCAGCAGGGGGATGGTCCATTATTGATCGTTCAATGCTTTGAGGATAGCTAGGATTAATGACCTTTATAGGATTGTAGGTTTGGGGTATTTTTATTAAAAAAAAAAAATTGGATTTCACGTGGGGCAACCTACAGCAGGGTGGCCATGCCACGTGCCCAGCACGCCACCTGCTGACACTGTTACTGTGTGTGTTTCTGTCATCCCACGAGGTGGCCATTGTTATCACAGCATTTTTCTGACATGAAACTTGGAGAGCAGAGGGTTTAGGAAACTCCTGAAGCCACGCTGTCAGCGGGACCCGAGTGGTCTGGCCTTAGACCCTGCACTGTTTGCCCCTCACCATGCTGTCAGCAGACCCATGTGGTCTGGCCTTAGAACTCACGCTGATCGCCCCCCCCCCCCGCCATGTTGTGGGGATTTTCCTGCTTCTGGGCAGCATTTGATAGCCTGTGAAACAAGAACAAGACTTACTATGAGTGGATAAGCCATTATCTGAGATACAGAATGTTCCCTGGACCTAGCCTGGTGGATGTCATGTAAGGGGAGGTAAAAATATTTGTGGTCATTGGGGCTCCTGAAATGGTGTTCTTCCCAGTGAAAGTTTACTCATAAAAACCTGTTAACTCAATACTATGTGAACAGGAAGAGGTGTGTTGGGCTCTAGTTAAATGTCTCAGAGCCACAGAAGTAAATGAGGGCACCTTCTGAGCACAGCCTCCTGGAGGAGGCCGAGGACGTTTGCCTGGAGGGTTTGCCGTGAAGCAGGACTTGGGCAGGGCTGGTCTGCCTGGAGGGGCCTCTTCCGTGATGTAGGTTAGTTGAAGGTAGTGAGGGGGGGTGGCATGAGGTTGGTGGTCCCTGAGGAAGCCCCTAGCAAGGCCGGTTGCGGTGGGATAGAAAACTGCCGTTCAGTGGCTGTAATCCTGGCTTTATGGGTCCGACGTACATTCCTGCACTTGGATACTTGGATCCCAGCCAGGTCAGATGGCCCTGAAAGGACATTCGGACTGTGATGGCTGCACCCATTCTCAGCATCTGCAGGGCCTTTCGGGGTGTGTGTTTCCATTTTCTTTCAGAGGCTCAGCACAATTTAATTCTCTCTCCCAGAGAAGTCGAGAGAAATAGAAGGAAACGTGGAATGAAGAAGTGATTGAGGAAAGTGTGGTGTGGTCTTCGACCTTATTTTGCCTTGGTTGGTGCTCAAGAACTAAGCCTGCCCTCAGCTGAGCATTTCTGCCAGGAAGTCCTGCCTTTTATCCTGCCTCTCTTTGAGGCCCGTTGAGACACTCCAAGGAGCTTCATTAACAAATTGCCTTTTCCTTTTACAGCAGTTGGATATACTTGCAGCAAAACAAAGGAATAACCCCCCAATATGATGATTAAATGCATTTAAGTATAGATGA
>NW_016833428.1:0-1754 GCF_001698545.2 Rhinopithecus bieti | reverse complement strand
CAACAAGCATCTTTAACATATCATGATTTACTTACCATTTAAATTGGGTTATTTCTAGTAAATCATACATTTCCATTTACTCAATTTTTGTGCTACTGTCATGTATATTTAATTTCTGTCATGAAGTAAAAAATATAATGGTATCATCTTTGCCTTAAATGATGTCTTCTAAAGATTTTCAGAGAAGAAAAATGTATAGTGATTAATATCCACATATTTACCATTTCCAGTGCATTTCGGTATTTCTTGTATATCTGAGTTACCATCTGGCATCATTTCTCATCAGCTGATAGAACTTCTTGTCCATCTTGAAGTATAAATCTGTTACCAACAAATTATATTAGATTTTTTTGATCTGAAAAATGTATTTTGGCCTCCATTTTAAAAGATAATTTCATTAAATATAGAATTCTTGATTTTTCTTCTTGAGCACTTTGATTTACCATTCCAGTGTCTGATAATTTCCACTATTTATGTTGAGAAGTCAGATGTTTATATAGCATATCATTTTTTCTCTTATTTTCAAATTTTCTCTTTATCTTTGATTTTACCATTTTGACTATAATGTGCCTTGCTTTGGTTTTCTTTGGGCTTAACCCAGTTGGATTTGTTGAGCTTAGCAGATCTTTAAGTTAGTAGCTCTTATCAAACTTGAGAAATTTTTGGCCAACATTTCTTCAATATTTTTTCTGTCATGTTCTTTTTTTCATTACACCTAATATTAAAATTATGCATGTGTTGAACTACTTAATGTTACACAGGTCTGTGACATTGGTTATTTTTCAATCTTTTTGGTTCCTGTTCTTTTGATTAACTATTCTCTCTTGATTTATCTTCAAATTCACTGAATTTTCTGTTCAAATGTTCTGTTTTCATCTCAAAACTGTTGAGTACATTTAAATAATTTTCATTTCATTTACTATACTTTTCAGCTCGAGAATTCCCATGGGGGTTAGAGTGTTTCTATTTGTCTGCTGAGATTCCATATCTCTTCAGTCATGGATACCATGTTTTCTTTTAATTTATTGAATATATTTTCTGAAGCCTTTGAATGTGTTTGTAATAGTGGCTTTGCAGTCTTTGGCTGCTAAATCCAACATCTGGACCTACTTGAATTGGTTTCTATTAACTTATTTTTTTTTCAGGGTGTTGGTCATACTTTCTCATTTTAGTTTGCATCTCTGAAACCTTTTGCACAATGTAAATGATATAATGAAGTGACTGTAGAACCTGTTTTGTTCTTCTGATTGCCAATGTGTTGTTCTAGGAGACAATTAATGTGCCTGAATTTCCTGTCATGTGCAGGAGCTAATATCTCTGCTTAGGAGCCTAAACAAAGGCCTCAAAAGATCCATTACACATCTTAGAATTTTATGATTTTTAGAGATTCAAAATTCAGAAATTAAAAAATTTTAATTTTTCTTATTATGTTTTCTTAGGATGTTTTCTTATTATGGCATTTTGGGTTTTGTCACTTTTCTTTTAAGTCTTACAAATCCAACTCAGCCACGGTACTGGATGCTAATATCTCACTGTGTTTTAAATTCAAATCCATATTTCAGATATCTAATAAAATTTTCATATTTCAAAATTATGAAAAAAGCTAAGTAGAAGATGTTAAATTGAAAATCAGGATGTTAAAATATACTATAATGTTTGGAATTAAATTCTACTTCATTGATAGTATAATTTTACTTCTCTAGATGAAATAATTTAAACTAAGATACCAGGATAATATTTTAATGAATTTAAAA
>NW_016833427.1:0-3496 GCF_001698545.2 Rhinopithecus bieti | reverse complement strand
CATTTTGAGGGGGAAGAAGGTTACGTGTTAGGGCCATGCGGTCGGTAGTTAGTGACCGGGTTGTTGGCATGATTTCAATTCCTAAGTATATGACGGTTTGGCAATAAATTTGGGCCTTGTGTTTAGATCCTCTATAACCTAATGAGCCTAAAAGTTTTAGGAGAGTTGCAGTGTCTAGAAGAGAGTCTTGTTTGGTAGGGCTACAGATTAGGAGATCATCCACATGCTGCAGAACTTTGCTATTAGTGAAATAAAATCGAGGAAGCAGCGTTCCAAGAATCTGCTCTCAGCTAAGTGCATTCACTTCACAGAGTTAATGCTTACTCTATGTTGTCCAATTTCGAAACTCTGTCTTTGAAGAATCTGCGAAGGAATATTTAGAGACGCCCAGAGGCTTGTGGTGAGCGAGGAAACGTCTTCTGATGAAACCTGCAGTGAAAGGTCTGAGCAACTGCTTTGCGATGTGTGTATTTGTCTCATAGGGTTAAATCATTCTTTGGATTGAGCAGCTTAAAATCACTGTTTTTGTGGAATCTGAAGAAGGACATTTGGGAACGATCCTTAGAATATGGAGGAAGAAATATCCTCAGGTAAAATCCAGAAGGGAGCTTTCTGTGTAACTGCTTTGTGTTGTCTTAATTCCTCTCACTCAGATAAGCCTCTCTTTTCATTGAGCAGTTTCTTAGCCCTGTGTATGTTTAGTGTGTGATGGGATATTCAGGAGCACTTTCAGGCTAACAGTGAAAAAAGAAATGTGTTCAGGCCGAAACCGGAGAGAAGCTTTCCGAGGAACTGCTTTGTGACGTGAGCATTCCAGTCACAGTGCTATACCTCTCTTCTCATACAGCATCGGGGAAACCCTTTTGGAGGAACAGATACCAAGTGATGTTTGGGAGCATGTTGATGCCGATGGTGAAAAGGGAAAGAGCTTCAGACCAAAACTGGAGAGAAGATTTCTAGGAAACTACTCTGTGATATTTGTAATCATCTCACATAGATAAAGCTTTCTTTACATTACGCAGCTTGGAAACTGTCATGGACGGATCCACGAGGGGACTTTCATGAGCACATTCTGGACTGTGCTGAAAAAGGAAATATCTTCAGATTAAAACTGGAAAGAAGCTTTCTGTGAATCTGATTTTTGCTACTTTTATTCATCTCACATAGATTAAGCTTTCTTTACATTACCCAGCTTGGAAACTCCCTCGTGGATGTATCTGAGAAGGGATATTTTGGATCACATTCGGGCCAATGCTGAAATAGGAAATATAGTCAGATGAAAACTAGAGAGAGGGTTTCTGAGAAACTCCTTGGTGATGTGTGCATTCGACTATAACTTTCTTCTCATAAGGCACAGTTTGACCACTGTTCCTGTAAAACCAAAAGAGTGATATTCGGAGCTCATTGAAGACTATGGCAGAAAGTGAAATGTCGTCCAATAAAAAACAGAAAGAAGCACTCGAAGAAACTGCTCTCTGACATGTCCATTCTTTTCACAGGGTTAAACCTTACTCCATATTTCCCAGTTGGAAAGTCGGTCTTTGAGGGTTCTGCAAAGCGATAGTAAGTGGTGACCGGAGGCCTGTGTGAGGCAAGGAAATGTCTACCATCGAAAATCAGAGAGACGCTTTCTGCGCACCTCTTTTGTGATTTTTGTATTCATCTCATAGAGTTACATCATTCTTTGGATTGTGCAGTTTGAAATCACTGTTTCTGTGGAATCTGAGAAAGGACGTTTGGAAACACTCTTTTGAACATCCTGAAAAAGAAATAACCTCAGAGAGAAACCAGAAGGAAGCTTTCTATGAAACTGCTCTGTGTCATGTGAATTCCGCTCACACAGTTAAGCTTCTCTTTTCATTGAGCGGTAACATAACACTGTTATTGTTTATTCTGCGAAGGGATATGCTGGAGGGCCTTGAAGCTTATGGTGAGAAAGGAAACGCCTTCAGATAAAAACTGGAGAAAAGCTTTCTGAGGAGCTGCTTTGTGACGTGTGCATTTCGCTCACAGAAATATACATTTCTTCTCCGAGAGGATTCCGGAATCCCTTTTGGCGAAAAAGCTACCAAGAGATATTCGGGATTATAGCGCTGACTATGGTGAAAAGGAGCTATCCTCAGACAAAACTGGAAAGAACATTTCTTTGAAACTGCTTTGTGTTAGATATATTTATTCGTCTTGCATAGTTAAACTTTAATTATATTACGCAGTTTGGAAACTCCGTCCTTCACAGATCCACGAAGGGACGTTTGGGAGCACATTCAGGCCTACAGTGAAAGAGGAGATATCTTCAGATAAAAACTGGATAGAAGCTTTCTGAGAAACTACTTAGTGATATATGCATTCCACTCAGGGAATTATACCTCCTTTCTCACAATTCAGTGTTTGAACACAGCTCCTCTGAAACCGAAAAAGTGATATTTTGGAACGCATTTAGGACTATGGTGAATAGTGAAATATACTGAAACAAAATCGAGGAAGAAGTATTTGAAGAATCTGCTCTCTGATATGTGCATTCACTTCACAGAGTTAATGCTTACTCTATGTTGCCCAGTTTCGAAACTCTGTCTTTGAAGAATCTGTGAAGGGATATTTAGTGATGTCCAGAGGCCTGTGGTGAGCGAGGAAATGCTTTCAAATGTAAGCTGCAGAAAACGTTCTGAGGAACTGCTTTGCGATGTGTGTATTCATCTCAAAGAGTTAAACCATTCTTTGGATTGAGCAGCTTGAAATCACTGTTTTTGTGGAATCTGAAGGACATTTGGGAACGATCCTTAGAATATGGAGAAAGAAATATCCTCAGGTAAAATCCAGCAGGAAGCTTTCTGTGAAACTACTCTGTGCCATCTTAATTCCTCTCAGTCAGATAAGCCTCTCTTTTCATTGAGCAGTTTTCTAGCCCTGTGTATGTTTCACGTGTAATGGGATATTCGGGAGCACTTTGAGTCTAACGGTGAAAAAGGAAATATGTTCAGACTGTAACTGGAGAGAAGCTTTCCGAGGAACTGCTTTTTGACGTGTGCATTCCGCTCACAGTGTTATACCTCTCTTCTCCTACAGCGTCGGGGAAACCCTTTTGGAAAACAGGTAGCAAGTGATATTCGGGAGCATGTTGATGCCGATGGTGAAAAGGGAAATAGCCTCTGACAAAACTGGAAAGAAGATTTCCAGGAAACTACTCTGTGATATGTCTAATCGTCTCACATAGATAAAGCTTTCTTTATATTACGCAGCTTGGAAACTGTCATGGACGGATCCACAAAGGGACCTTCGAGAGCACATTGAAGACTATGGTGAAAATAGAAATATCTTCAGAAAAAAACTGAAAAGAAGCTTTCTGTAAATATGCTTTTGCTATGTTTAATCTTCTCACATACATGAAGCTTTCTTTACATCGCACAGCTTGGAAATTCCCTCGTGGATGTATCCATGATGGGATATTTGGGATCACATTAGGGCCTATGGTGAAATAAGAAATATAGTCAGATAAAAA
>NW_016833426.1:0-2994 GCF_001698545.2 Rhinopithecus bieti | reverse complement strand
GAGCTTCCCAGTGGTTTTGTTTACCTACTTAAGCCTCAGCAATGGGGGGGCGCCCCTCCCCCAGCCTCGCTGCTGCCTTGCAGTTAGATTGCCGCAGACTGCTGTGTTAGCAATGGGGGAGGCTCCGTGGGCGTGGGACCCTCCCGGCCAGGTGAGGGATATATTCTTCTGGTGTGCCCGTTTGCTTAAAGCACGGTATTGGGGTGGGAGTTACCCGATTTTCCAGGTGTTGTGTGTCTCAGTTCCCCTGGCTAGGAAAAGGGATTCCCTTCCCCTTGCACTTCCCAGGTGAGGCGATGCCTCGCCCTGCTTCAGCTCTCGCTGGTCAGGCTGCAGCAGCTGACCAGCACCGATTGTCCGGCACTCCCTAGTGAGATGACCCCAGTACCTCAGTTGAAAATGCAGAAATCACCGGTCTTCTGTGTCGCTCGCACTGGGAGTTGGAGACTGGAGCTGTTCCTATTCGGCCATCTTGCTCCGCCCCTCTCCAGTAATCAATTTTTTCTTTAGTAGGGATGGAGTCTCACTATGCTGCCCAGGTTGGTCTTGAACTCCTGGTCTCAAGTGATCCTCCTACTTCAGCCTCCCAAAGTGCTGGGATTACAGGCATGAGCCACCACCCTCAGCCTAAACTTTTTCTTAAAGGACCAGGTAGTAAATATTTTTGGCTCTGTGGGCCATACTGTCTCAGTCACAACTACTCAACTCTGCCTGTTGAGGTGGGAAAGCAGCCACAGATTATATTTCAATGAGTGGGTGTGGCTGAGTTCCAATAATACTTTATTTACAAAAACAGGCAGCTGGCTGGATTCAGCCCACAGCTGTAGTGTTTCCAAAAGGATATTGTATACACACAATGCTGGTAACAGGAGTTGCTTTGCAAGGTAGAGTGGGAAAGGACTGAGGACTGGGGCCTAGGTAGGAGAAGGATTTACTTATCACTGAATATCTTGTAGTATCATTTGCATTTAAAAATGATTATATTACTTTTTCAGATGAAAACAGGCTGACTAGGAGGAGGTACTTATAGGGATGTACCTTATAGGGAGTACTTATATTCAGATGTACTTATAGGGAGCAGCAAGAAGGGCAGCCCAGGAAGTACTAGCCCAAGGGTCCAGGACAGGAAGGCTGGCAAGAGCTCCTAGGGCTGCTTCAGGAGGTTCAGATACTGAGAACTGGTGGGGTCTGAGTGCCCATGTGCAATTTCCTAACATATCTCAATAAATCTTAAATGGAAGATATAATCATTGTATCCAATTTCATTCAAGAGAATTGCCAAGAACTTGGAACCCAATTTAATTTTGTAGATTTCATCTATACAGACCAATTGACAAAACTCTCCCCTGGGAATGAGATCCCAGGTTCTTCCTCATTCACCTCCACTTAAGTCCCTCTGTTTAAAGAACCACACCTTCACCACCATGAACTGTACTGCAGAATCCCACCTCTTCAGCCACTTCTCGTCTCTCCTCTGTGGACTGCCCCAGGCTTCTATCCTCAGCTCACTTCTCTTCTCCTGCATATTTGCCCCCTATCTGTAGATTCCACCTTCCACACTGATGCCTTTCCATATTCCAGCACCTTTCCCTCCACCCGTCACCTCTTGCCCAAGCCTCAGAGGTGAACCTCCAGTTGCCGGATGGACATCACTGCCTGATATCCCGCAGGCACTCAGCCTCCACGAGTCCAAAACTGAACTCGACATCCTCACCTCACCTGCGTCTTCTGTCTCAATATATGGTGAGACCATCCACTCATGGGCCATGTTTGAAACTAGAGTTACCCAACTCGTCCATTTCACTCATACCCATGTTAACACATCACCTCATAAATGTGCCTCAAATTCATCATTTCTTCTCCATCCCCACTGCCAAGTCCAGACAGCATCTTTGCTGCATCAGCACCCAGGTTAAGAGACTCCTGGTCAGGCTCATGGCCCTGGGTCTCTTGACTGGTCTCAGCTTTTTGCTCCTCCAAAGCACACTGAACAGAGTCCCATCACTCAGGCTCAAGGCCAGGGTGCTTGCTAGTTGTTCTAAAGCTGTGGAAAACTGTCCCCACTCCCCTGCCCGATGCACAAGGCAACTCACTGCAACTCCAGAAGCCTGGGCACATGTGTAGAACTGGGTGTTGCAGTACAGTAGAAGACTAATCAACCCCAAATGGGGTGTGTGTGTGTGTATGTGTGTGTGTGTGTGTGTCATTGTCTTAATTCATGGTTATTAGGCATAAATAGTATATAGCTTACAGAAATGGCTAGAATTGGAAGGGGTCTAACTCAAAGTAAATTTTGGCTATTTCTTTTCTCACTTTTAGTCCATGGAGTCTCTAATTAACGTTACCACTTTCCCCTGACACCACAGTAGTAAAAAGAAAAGACCTCACATTCTAAAGAGATTTACCAAGTCTTGCAGAGTTGTCACGTCATTTAACTATCATCTTCACACTTACATAAAAAGACCTGCCTTGTCACTCATTTCCAGGGCCTCTTCTGCATCCAGGCATCCTTGCCCTTCCTGAGAAGGCCTGGGGCACACACATTCTGACTCTATCCTGGTTGGGAGAGTCTGAGTTGAGCAGGAGGCCGTGGTTGCCTGCCCAGAGATAGAAGGTCACAGGACATCCTGGTTGGGAGAGTCTGAGTTGAGCAGGAGGCCGTGGTTGCCTGCCCAGAGATAGAAGGTCACAGGACATCCAGGGAATGAAGGGGTGGGAGGCACCCAGTGAGAAGTCCTTTGGAAACTGGCTCTGGGCCCCACATCTGAGAACCAGGAATGACAGTGAATTTCAAAGAAAGAAGGGTAGGAAAATGGGACAGCCCCCGCACCTCGCTTTTTGACACACCTTTGTCCAAGGCATCTTTAAGGGGAGAATTTGTGTTGGGGTCAGCCTTTGATATCCTTTGAAAGGAGTAGCCCTCTTCAATATTACCCTGACCCAAATCAAAATAAAACCCCTTCACTTGCTTACCATGGCCAGAAATCCCTCCCT
>NW_016833425.1:0-4541 GCF_001698545.2 Rhinopithecus bieti | reverse complement strand
ACCCAAAGCAGAATGAGGATGATGTAACCAAGCTCAGTGACTTCTAGATACCACTGACTCTAGGTAACTCTACTAAAACAGACTTTGCATTCTTGGTGACCCTGATGTTGACATGGCCATAGAGAATGTGGACACCAAATCCTAATGGCCTCATTTGATATTTCTACAGTGGGATTTAGCAAATATTCTGATATAGACAGACTGAGTTGATATAACAGTATCCATTGGGCCCTTTCTTTGTTCTGGCCATAGTCCTCGGTGAACTTTTCTTCCTTTCTATTTAATTTTTACTAAGTTACAAATAAAACATATATGTTTCATTTATAAATCAGATATTTGGGCTGGGCATGGTGGCTCACGTAGGTGGATCACTTGAGGTCAGGAGTTCGAGACAAGCCTGGCCAACATGGTGAAACCCTGTCTCTATTAAAAATACAAAAATTAGCTGGGTGTGGTGGCAGGTGCCTGTAATCCCAGCTATTCGGGAGGCTGAGGCAGGTGAATCGCTTGAACCCAGGAGGGAGAGGTTGCAGTGAGCCAAGATCACACCACTGTACTCCAGCCTGGGCAACAGAGCTAGACTCTGTCTCAAAGAAATAAAAAAAAAATCACACATGTGTAGTGTGATAAGTCCCCCACCAAGTTACTTAAGGGTGTTTATCCAGTGCCTTAACCCTGAGGGCCAGGCAATGAGCCAAGGCCATGGTGCCCAGCTGAGGAGCAGGTGTCCCTGAGAACCCAAACATCCTGGAGAGTATCTGAGAACCTGCCAAGATAAACAGTCTCATGGCTCAAACACTGTAGCTCTTTGAGCCAGAAAATTCACTTGAAAGCAGTTTAGAGATGAGAGGCAGCACAGATCTCTAGAGCTGTCCTGTTGCCGTCCAGGAGTCCAGGAGTACTCTGTGTGTAAGTCCTAATAGATACATCTACACATCAAGCTGGGCTTGTCCTAGTCATTTTTTGGTCTTTTGGCTCACTCCTAGTTTCAGGGAGGGTTTTTCTATGTGATTCTGGGTTTGTTTTTTTTTTTTTTTTTTCTTACAACATACATTGACTAAGTGTATAAAGCTTAAATGTGCAGCTTGGTGAGCTTTTATACACATACTCACTTGGGTAAGTACTGTCCAGGTGAAGACATGGAACATTTCTAGCAGGCCCCAGGATGCTCCCCTATGCTCCTTCCAAGCCAGTTGCCCTTCCCAAGAGGTAACACCATTCTGCTTTCTGTCATTATAGATTAGCTGTGCTTGTTCTTAAAATTCTTATAAAAGAAGACAGTGTAATTTTTGGTGTGTTTTTTGTTCATCACTGTGTTGATGAGATTCATCCATGTTGTTGTATGTTGTTACATGTAGCAGTATCTTCAGTGTACTTTACTTTTGTTTTAAGAAATGTGGTTTTGCTCTGTCACCTAGGCTGGGGTACAGTGGCACAATCATAGCTCATTGCAGTCTCAAATTCCTGGGCTCAAGCCATCCTCCCACCTTAGCTTCCAGAGTAGCTAGAATTACAAGTGCAGTGTACTTTTTCTTAATGAAAGAAGTCCATTACAAAACATCTTAAGTCCTCCTAAAGTTTCTCAACTTTTAAATCCCTAATTGTTTTATGCCAAACATTTCCCTTTTCTACATTCCTTTAAAAAACATTTGACTCCTCATAATTTTTATTTGACTTCTTAGAAGTCCAGTTGGTTGAGACTTAAGGGATTTTGATTAAATAAAATAGTACATACATTCCTTTAGAATAACCCTTACCTTATGCGGTTCTTTCAACATTCCTAAAAGAGCTTTAACATTACAGTGATCCTGTTTGGTTTCAGTCCAATGAAGCAGCTGAGAGATGATGGCTGCTTTAAGCATCTGGATCAGTGGGTTCAGAGAAGATTCTTGCAAAAATGCCCAACACTTCTCTGGGGGTGTAAAATTAGCCGTTATAAATATGTTTTTCCTACTACCCCCCAAATCCCTGTTTCTAGTGGGTTCTTTAATATTGTAATATAACGTAAAATAATATTTTACATTTCTGATGGCATAATTTATAAATATTTTTTAAAGTATATCCTGCACAACAGTTACTGCTCACAGATGTGGAAATTTTTTCCCTTATTAAGTGTCATTAGAATGTAAAAAAGCTCAAATTCAAGATTTGAAGAAACTGGTTAATGGCTCGCATTTATACTTAATTGATTGACTTCACAATTTTCAAACTGACAATTGTATAGGGTATCGGTAAAGTCTGAAAACATACATAGGTGAATACACAAACACAATGGCATCAAGGACATTTTTAATCGGTAAAAAATGAAAAATATTATCTATGTTTTAGATTTTATGAACACCTGGTACATGGCCATGTACTTTTTTAAATAGCCAATAATTATATTTTAATATTACTGGATTGCAACATGGATTTGGAATGTGGAACCTTTAAATTCTCAGAACAACCCTCAGAAAACAAATACATTTGATGTTAAAATACACTATCAAGCAAATGTAATTAAAACAGTATTACCCAGATATATGAAAAGCAAACACATAGAGATTCCATAAGTAGACTCAAATACACACAAAACTTTAATATATAATAAATGTGGCATTGCATATTAGTGGGAATAAAAAAGATTCAATAAATATGTGGGGAAAACTGGAAACTGATTTAGAAAAAATAATGTTTAATCAAGATAAACTTCATATGGATCAAATATTTAAACATAAAATGAAATAATAAAATTATAGTAGGAGGATGGGAATTATTTTAGTTATAAATTATTTTTGAAGTATGACCCCAAATCCAGAAACCATAGAAGAAAATATTAATATAGTAGGCTACATTAAAATTGTTTAAAATAATTCTGCATAGCAAAAATACCACAAAGTAAAAAACATTTTTTAATAGCCTAAATACTTGCAATTCATATTATTGATAAAGGATTAATTGCCTTCATAATTTAAAAGCTCCTAAAATAAAACAGAAAAATACTAACAACCAATGGGAAAAGAGCAAAGAAGGAAGAACAATAGCAAAACCACTCTCACAGAGTTAATGGGAATTATAAGCCAGGCTTTATGCAGAATTATGGTTATTGACAAGGTCAATTGACTGGAGTGTGCTGGTGCACTTCAACCCACTTCCCTGAGCTGATAACTAACCCAGAGTCACACAGCACACTGAGCACCTACTCTCCCATTGTTCCTACAGATAAAATCTCTGACACTGGACCTTTTTACCCAATAATTATTTAAGGCATTTTTCAGATCCTGAATTCCAGCAGAATGGCTGACATCAACTGGTCTGAAGACCCCCATCAAGGAACTGACTCAGTGCTGGAATGCAGTTTCTTCATCTCCCTATCCCTGACTTCACCTCCCACTTCTCAACCAATCAGTGATCACCACACTTGAGGCCATCACCTGTGTCCAGACCCCTTAAAAACCCTGTCCACAAACCTCTTGATAAGGCATACTTGAGGTTTCCTCTTATCTCCTCATTTGGTTGCCCTACAAGTATTAAACTCTTTCTCTGCAGCAACTCCTACTGTTTCAGTATATTGGTCTATTACTGTGCAACAGGAAATCAAACCTGATCGTCCTATAATAAGAGTTCACAGAATATGATATACAGAGTGATCTGTGATATACAAAAAAACAGCACAACCTCACTCTTAATAAGAAAAATTCAACTTAAAATTAAAAGGTATTTTTCCTCAGAATGGCAAAGATCAAAGTTTGATAACATGGTTGGAAAGTATGTGGACCGATATTCTCATATTCATTGATGAAATGTAAATTGATACATCCTTTGTCAGTGCTGACAGGTTTCCCAACTCTAGAGGTGCAATTTGTACAGACGTCAGTGTGAATGACAACCACTTCAAGTTAGGTGACATGATGACCCTGACTCTGTGGAGGGTCATTTGGCAAAATATCTCAAAATAAAAATATACATACAATTTGACTCAGTGATTTTGCTTTCTGGAATTTTTCCTGCATGTGTGAATTTATATATGTACAGTGAAATGCTTCACAATAGAACATTCTTCAGCCATTAAATAGAATGAGGCAGTTCTATAGATTCTCTAATGGAATAATCTCTATGATATCCTGTTTAGTCGGAGAAAGCACGTTGTGGAAGAGGAACTTTAATAGTTTGCTACCATTAAAAACAGAAATAATACATTTGTATGTTTCTATGTATACAATATCTTTCAAAAGTTATACAAGAAACTAGAACCTGTAGCCACTTCTGGGAGGGGAACTGGGTGGCTTACCTTTCATTGTATATATCCTCTATACCTTTTTATTTTTCTTTGAGATAGGGTCTTGCTCTGTCACCCAGGCTGGAGTACAGTGGTATGCTGATAGCTTACTGCAGCTGTCAGAGGCATTTGAACCAGAGCAACTCCATCTTGAATAGGGGCTGGGTAAAATAAGGCTGAGACCTACTGGGCTACATTCCTAGATAATTAGGCATTCTAGATGACAGAATGAGATCAGAGGTCAGCACAAGATACAGGTCATAAAGACCTTGATGATAAAACA
>NW_016833424.1:0-1122 GCF_001698545.2 Rhinopithecus bieti | reverse complement strand
CTCACAGGTCACTGGAGTGACCTTAATCAGTTTACCGAAGAAAGTAGCTTTTCAATGAAGAGTTTTAAGACACTTAAAATTCTTAGCTGAAAAATCAATGCTACTTTTTATAATTACTTTGTTCTGTGAGGTGGTTGCAATTATAATTATTCTGGACATGCAATACTAACTACAAAATATCTAAATGCCATGACACACCTGTGAAAAAAATTTTTTGAATAATATTTCATTTAGAGATAAAAATATTTACTCAAATATTTTAAAGGCTACAGTTATCTCAAAATTTACACACTTGTAATTTAATTTGCAATTGAGTCTCCTACTGCTCCCCTCTCCATTTCACCTTGCATTTCTACATCTTTTTCTTTTTTTAAAAATTTAAAAAAAATTTTTTTAAATTATACTTTTAGTTCTGGGGTACATGTGCACAACGTGCAGGTTTGTTACATATGTATACATGTGCCATGTTGGTGTGGTGCACCCATTAACTCGTCATTTGCATTAGGTATATCTCCTAATGCTATCCCTCCCCCCCACCTCCCCACAATAGGACCCGATGTGTGATGATCCCCTTCCTGTGTCCAAGTGATCTCATTGTTCAATTCGCACCTATGAGTGAGAACATGCAGTATTTGGTTTTCTGTTCTTGCGATAGTTTGCATCTTTTTCAATATGGCCATTTTTGTTGGGACAAAGAGACATAAATTTATACTTTCTTTATAGTATCAACTTTGCTTGTTACTCAGCCCTCCTACTTTCTTGATGGCATTTGCCAAGACTTAGTACAGAGCTTTCCTATTTGTACATCTGCCCTTCACAGAACATAAACCTTGTGTGGCAATCTCAGATCAAAAGCCTACTGTTGGTAGTGGAAAACTTTACAGATTGCAGTTGGACTTGTTTCTTCCTTGGAACTGCACAACACCCTCCCTAAGCTCAGAAGGAACTTTGAATTTCGAAGTTAAGGTAGAAGTTTCTCTGTGTACATGGCTATGTTGAATATATCTGAAATTCTTGCTGTTTTGTCAAGTTACATTTATGTAGATCTTACTCGTTTTTTTTTATTTGAATGATACTTTCTAATTTCTTTAATGGCATATAACTTACTCTTTTCTGACAAAT
>NW_016833423.1:0-2997 GCF_001698545.2 Rhinopithecus bieti | reverse complement strand
AACGGGCACACCAGGAGATTATACCCCACAGCTGGCCGGGAGGGTCCCAAGCCCATGAAGCCTCCCTCATTGCTAGCACAGCAGTCTGCGATCTAACTGAAACGGCAGCAGCGAGGCTGGGGGAGGGGCGCCAGCCATTGCTGAGGCTTAAGTAGGTAAACAAAGCCGCTGGGAAGCTCGAACTGGGTGGAGCTCACAGCAGCTCAAGGAAACCTGCCTGTCTCTGTAGACTCCACCTCTGGGGACAGGGCACAGATAAAAAACAACAACAAAAAAGCAGCAGAACGTCTGCAGACGCAAACTACTCTGTCTGACAGCTTTGAAGACAGCCGTGGACATTGAGCATCCTTGAATATACTTATTGGCATTTGTGTATCTTTTTAGGAGAAATATGTATTGAAATCCATTGCAAAGTTTTGACTGGAGTATTGTCTTTTTAATTTTGAGTTGTAAGTGTTCTTATCATATTTGGAACACAAGCTTCTTTACAGATACATGATTCGCAAATATCATCTGCCATTTTTTAGCTTGTTCTTCACTTTCTTAGTGGTATCATTTGCAGCTCAAATGTTTTTATTGTTCATGAAGTTCAATCTGTTTTTTCCTTCAGTCACTTGTACTTTTGATGTCATAGCTAAGAAACTACTGCATAATCCAAGGTCATGAATATTTACTTTTATGTTTTATTTGTAAATGTTTTATACTTTTACCTCATATTTATGTCTACGATCTATTTGGGGTTAATTTTATAGGGGTATGAGGTAGCCATCTAAAGTCATCCTCTTGTATGTGAATATCCAGTTGTGCCAGCACCATGTTTTGAATTTCAGTCTTTTGGCATTGAGTTTTCTTGGCATCCTGGTGAAAAATACATTGACCATAACATAAAGATTTACTTCTGGACTCTGAATTATGTTCCTTTAATCCATATGTCTATTACTGTGGCAGTACCACATCAACTTAATCATTGTAGCTTTGCAGGAAGTTTTGAAATCAGGAATTATGTCTTCGAACTGAGTTCATTTTCAACATTGTTTTGGCTATTATGGGTCCTTTGAGTTTCCATATCAATTTTCAGATTATCTTGACAATTTCTAAAATGAAGCCAACTGCGGATCTGATAGGAATTTCTTTGAATCTGTAGATCAATTTGGGGATTATTGCCATCTTAACCAAATTAAATCTTACAATCCATGAGCACAGGGTATTGTTCCATTTATTTATATATTTTAACTGCTTTTGACAATGTTTTGTAGTTTTAGTGTACAAGCCTTGCACTTCTTTTGTTAAACTCATCTCTAAGTATTTTTTTATCCTGTTGTAAATGAATTGCTTACTCACTTTCATCTTTTACTTAATTTCATCTTTTGCTATTTCATGGCTAGGGCTAGTGTGAAGAAATATAATTAATTTTTGTATATTGGTAATGCATTATTCAACTTTGCTGAAATTGCTTTTAGCTTTGGTTAGAAATTCCAATCCAGTGTTGAATGGAAGTGGCAAAAGAATACATCCTTATCTTGTTCGTGAATGGGAAAGCTTAAAGTCTCTCATAATTGAATATGATGTTTTCTATAGATTTTCTATAGATGCTCTTTATCAGGATGAGGACATTTTCTCTTATTCCTAGTTTTCACAGTGTTTTTGTATAATGAAAAAACATTGAATTTCTAATTAAAAATCAGCTGTTAATCTTATTGAGGGTGTCTTCTACGTGATTAATCATTTACTTTTGTTGCTTTCAAAATTTTCTCTTTCAATAGTTTGATTATAATTTGTCTAGTTTTGTGTCATTTTGATTTTCTCCTATTTGGAATTTGCTGAGCTTCCTGGATGTGCAGACTAATATTATTGATGAGAATAACTTTCTGGCCATTATTTCTTCAAAAAAATTTTTGGCTTCTTTCTCTCCTCTCCTTCTTGAAACCCAATTATGTATGCTTGATGGTTCACCATAGTTTTCTGAGGCACTGTTTATTTTTCTACATTATATTTTCTCTTTGTTCCTCAGGCTAGGTAATCTCTATTGACCCATCTTTAAATATGCTGCTTATTTATTCTGCCAGCTGAAATTTGAAGTTGAAATCCTCTAGTGAATTCTTTTGTTTCGGTTATGGTACTTAAAACGCTAAAATTTCTATTTTAAAAATAATTTTTAATCTTACATTCTCTATTTGGTAATACATTGTTCTCATAATTTCCATTCGTTTTTTTAGGCACGTTTTCCTAGAGTTCTTGGAATATATTTCAGATAGCTTGTTTTAGATCTTTGCCTAATACATCTAACAGCTGGGCTTCCTCAGCAACACTTTATGTTTAATTCTTTTTTTACCCCTGTTTGAGCCATACTTTGTTGTTTCTTTGCATGTCTTCTAAGTTTTTGTCAAAAGTTGGCCATTTAAAATGAACTAATTCTGTAAAATGTGTATAAATCTTCATGTGTGACCACTGAAGTCTCTGTTCAGTTAGTTTAGCGGTCGGTTCATTATTGTCTAGGAGTTTCCTTGAACACCTTGGACCTATATCTCTCCAGTTTTTGCTGAGCTTCTGTGTGCATGCTGGGGCCCACCTTCAATGCTCTCGCTGACAGTTTACATCTCTGTCTTAGACTAGAACCTTAAGGTCAGCCAGAGGTGACAGAGCCTTCTCAGTTCTTTCATGGGTATGTGTATTGCTTTGCACGTATATGGGCTCTTCTTTATCTTCAGGATTATAACCAATCATTTCAGAGCCCCCTGTGGACATCTGATACCCTGATTTTCTCTTCAGATTTTTTAGCCAGCTTTTTGTTTTCCCTGTTGTTGCTGTATAGGCAGCTGAGATATAATCGGTATATTAGAATGAAACAATGTTACCAAAACCAGGCAGAATTATGAGATAAATATCACAAAAAACCCAACATTAACTATCCCAATAGATACCAACCACAAGATCCAGCTCTGGCTGAGGGAGTGGAGGACGTCTCTCGTGTCTAAAAGCTTCTAGTAAAATACTTTA
>NW_016833422.1:0-3498 GCF_001698545.2 Rhinopithecus bieti | reverse complement strand
TGGGGGATCGCTCCCAGTTAGGCTACTCAGGGGTCAGGAACCCACTTGAGCAGGCAGTCTGTCCGTTCTTAGATCTCAACCTCCGTGTTGGGAGATCCACTGCTCTCTTCAAAGCTGTCAGACAGAGTCGTTTGCATCTGCAGAGGTTCTGCTGCCTTTTTGTTGTTGTTTTTTTTTTTTTAGCTGTGCCCTGTCCCCAGAGGTGGAGTCTATGCTATCCATTTCATCTTATGTTCAGCTACTCCTTGGCACAAATCTTACATATCAAATTGTCCTGGTCCACATTCTCTTTAAATTGGGTATATTTTTCTGTGATGGCTAATTTTGGATACCAACTTGACTGAGTTAAGGAATACTCAGCTAGTAATAACTGGTAAAGCATTATTCCTAAGTATGTCTGTGCAGCTGTTTCTGGAAGAGATTGGCATTTGAATCAGTGGACTGAGTAAGGAAGATCCACCCTCCCCCGTGGACGAGCACCATCCAATTGGCTTAGGGCCTGGATAAAACAAAAGGGTAGGATAAAGCTGAATCTGCTCACTCTTCTGGAGCTGAAACACTCATCTTCTCCTGCCCTCGCACATCAAAACCTCAGGTTCTCTGATCTTTGGATACTGGGACTTAACCCAGCATCCCCTTACTCCCTCAAGTTCTCAGGACTTTGGACTTGGACTGAGCCATGCTGCCAGCTTCCCTGGCTCTCCAGCTTGTAGATGGCATATCATGGAATTTCTCAGTCTCCAAAGAAATGTGAGCCAATTCCCATAACTCTCTTCTCTAATCTATTAATATTTACCTTTCTATCTTATTGTTTTTCATTTATCTGGAGAACCTTAATAAAACTTCCTGTTGCATACCTTTAATTTCATCATCATTATCTCAGCCTAAAATTCTCCTTGCAGTCACTGGAAGTAAAATATTAATATCACCCATATTTTAAATTCAAACTTAAATCCTACTTTTACTATATTATTAATCAGCCAAAATGCTGCATTCTTTCTCAGTATTTCTAAGGAGTCTATAATACTAGTTTCTACATATAATCAAATATTGTTTTGTTCTTTCAGTGTGGTATATGTACATGTTTTATCTCCTACAGAAATTTGTAAATTTTCACTGGCAAGAATCTTCTTCTACTTTAACCTCACAGTGCATAGTAAGTACTTATTGTGGAAATGTTAAAAAATTTTTCTATGTTTTCCATAACATTGATCTGCTACAGGGCAATCAGTGAGAATGTATATAGAATTCCCATACCCATAATCTGTTCATCACCACCACCAACTGCTGCCCGAAACCCTTCCACTACATACACACTTAGAAAAAGAAACAAACATTTCCCAAATGGCATATGGTTCCTTTTGTTACTTGCACTTAACTAATAAATATATGAGATATGATCTGTGTTACATTTTTAGCTGAAAGGGTGAATGGGTGGAAGAGTTAAGCAGGCTACTTCGGTGTTTAAGAGAGATGATGGTGGCTTGGCAGGATGGTAGCAGAGGAGGTCAAGAGATGGGATCAGGCTGGGCGTGGTGGCTCACACCTGTAATCCCAGCACTTTGGGAGGCCCAGGCAGGTGGATCACCTGAGGTCAGGAGTTCAAGACCAGTCTGACCAAAATGCGGAAACCCCACCTTGACTAAAAATACAAAAATTAGCCGGGCGTGGTGGTGCATGACTGTAATCCCAGCTACTCAGGAGGCTGAGGCAGGAGAATCGCTTGAACCTGGGAGGCGGAGGTTGCAGTGAGCCGAGATTGCACCACTGCATTCCAGCCTGGGCAACAGAGTGAGACTCCATCTCAAAAAAAAAAGATGGGATCAGACTCAGACTCCAAATACATTTTGAAGGTAAAGGCAGCATATTTACCTGGATATAGTGTGAGAAGAAAGGTCAAGGGCAAGATCTAGAATGTCAACTGCATAGCTGACTTCAGAAAATAACCAGTTTAAATCACAGCAAATGGATGAAGAGGTGAGGGCACAGATTTCCAAATGAGATGGGCAAAAATCTCTGTTTTGAATACTTGAAAATTATATTA
This sequence comes from Rhinopithecus bieti, assembly GCF_001698545.2. NCBI lineage: Eukaryota > Metazoa > Chordata > Mammalia > Primates > Cercopithecidae > Rhinopithecus > Rhinopithecus bieti. The sequence goes on along the minus strand of NW_016833422.1, from coordinate 1,454 downwards.
GTGGGCATATAACAGATTTAGTAGAGCATATTTAAAAATTAAGAGTAGATACACAGAAAATGAAGCAATAAACAAACCAGGCAATTATTAATCTTAGGAAAAAAATAAGTATATAATAAAAGGTATAAAAGCATAGGTTTATTTAGCTTTGCAGGGAACAATATTTTCATAGTATTAACAATATAAACAGAGTAATTGATTTAGCAAAATATTGTGATATAACTCTACTGGAAGGATGAGAGGAGGGGGAAAAGTACAAAAAACTAAATCCTTATTTGCCATAACAGGAAGTCAATAGATAAAGTATAAAATTGTCAAATCAAGAAATAGGATTATGAACATATTATTCAGACATGGAGGTAAATATAGAGGATACTGCTAAAATAGTGAAAATGATACCTCACAGGGTAAGGCTAATTTTAACATGAATAATTACAGTTAACTGGAACCTCAGAGATTGTTTTTGTATTTTTTAAATTATACTTTAAGTTCTAGAGTACATGTGCACAACAAGCAGGTTTGTTACACAGGTATACATGTGCCATGTTGGTTTGCTGCACCCATTAACTTGTCATTTACATTAGGTATTTATCCTAATGCTATCCCTCCCCCCTCCCCCACCCTATGACAGGCCCCGGTGTGTGATGTTCCCCTTCTTGTGTCCAAGTGTTCTCATTGTTCAATTCCCACCTATGAGTGAGAACTTGCAGTGTTTGGTTTTCTGTCCTTGTGATAGTTTGCTCAGAATAATGGTTTCCAGCTTCATCCATGTCCCTACAAAGGACATGAACTCATCCCTTTTTATGGTTGCATAGTATTCCATGGTGTATATGTGCCACATTTTCTTAATCAAGTCTATCACTGATGGACATCTGGGTTGCTTCCAAGTCTTTGCTATTGTGAACACTGCCTCAGTAAACATATGTGTGCATGTGTCTTTATAGTGGCATGATTTAAAATCCTTTGGGTATATACCCAGTAATGGGATTGCTGGGTCAAATGATATTTCTAGCTCTAGATCCTTGAGGAATCGCCACATTGTCTTTCACAATGGTTGAACTAATTTACACTTCCACCAACAGTGTAAAAGTGTTTCTATTTCTCCACATCGTTTCCAGCATCTGTTGTTTCCTGACTTTTTAATGATCGCCATTCTAACTGGTGTGAGATGGTATCTCATTGTGGTTTTGTTTTGCATTTCTCTGATGACCAGTGATGATAAGCATTTTTTTCGTGTGTCTGTTGGCTGCATAAATGTCTTCTTTTGAGAACTGTCTGTTCATATCCTTTGCCCACTTTTTGACAGAGTTGTTTGTTTTTCTCTTGTAAATTTGTTTACGTTCTTTGTAGATTCTAGTTATTAGCCCTTTGTCAGAGGGGTAGATTGCAAAATTTTCTCCCATTCTGTAGGTTTCCTGTTCACTCTATTGGTAGTTTATTTTGCTGTGCAGAAG
>NW_016833421.1:0-2643 GCF_001698545.2 Rhinopithecus bieti | reverse complement strand
GAGATGGAGTCTCGCTCTGCAGTGGTTCCATCTCGGCTCACTGCAAGCTCCACCTCCCGGGTTCACGCCATTCTCCTGCCTCAGCCTCCTGAGTAGCTGGGACTACAGGCACCTACCACCACGCGTGGCTATTTTTTTTGTATTTTTAGTAGAGACAGGGTTTCACCGTGTTAGCCAGGGTGGTATCAATCTCCTGACCTTGTGATCTGCCCGTCTCAGCCTCCCAAAGTGCTGGGATGACGGGCGTGAGCCACCGTGCTCGACCTTGGATCAGAGTTTTTAAAGACAATTTGGCAGGTAGGGGCTGGGGAAGTGGGGAGTGCTGATTGGTCAGGTTGGAGACGGAATCATAAGGGGTTGAAGTCGGAATCATAAGGGGTTGAAGTGAGGTTTTCTTGCTGTCCGCTGTTCCTGGGTGGGATGGCAGAAGTGGTTGAGCCAGATTACCAGTCTGGGTGGTATCAGCTGATCCATGGAGTTCAGAGTCTACAAAATATCTCAAGCACTGGTCTTAGGTTTTGCAATTGTGATGTTATCCCCAGGAACAATCTGAGAAGTTTCAGACTCCTGCAGCCAGGGGCTACATGACCCCTAACTCGCAATTTCTTTCCTTCTTTTTTTTTTTTTTTTTTTTTTTTTTTTTTTTTGGAGACAGAGTCTTACTCTGTCGCTCAGGCTGAGTGCAGTGGCACAATCTCAGCTCACTGCAGCCTTCGTTTCCCAGGTTCAAGTGATTCTCCTGCCTCAGCCTCCTGAGTAGCTGGGGCTACAGGTGTGTGCCACCACACCCAACTAATTTTTGTGTTTTTAGTAGAGACAAGGTTTCACCGTGCTGGCCAGGCTGATCTTGAATTCCTGACCTCAAGTGATCCACCCACCTCAGCCTCCCAAAGTGCTGGGATTACTGGCGTGAGACACCGCATCCAAACCAATTTTTTATTTTTTATTTTTTGAGATGGAGTCTTGCTCTGTCACCAGACTGGAGTGCAGTGGCACAATCTCAGTTCACTGCAACCTCCACCTCCAAGGTTGAAGCGATTCTCCTGCCTCAGCCTCCTGAGTAGCTGGGACTACAGGCGCGTGCCACCACGCCCAGCTAATTTTTGTATTTTTAGTAGAGACAGGGTTTCACCATGTTGGCCAGGATGGTCTCGATCTCTTGACCTCATGATCTGCCTGCCTTGGCCTCCCAGAGTGCTGGGATTACAGGTGTGAGCCACCGCACCAGGCACAATTTTCTTAACAGTATCTTTTGAAGAGCAAATGTTTTTAGTTTTGATGAAGTCCAGTTTATATATATTTTTTCCTACAGTTTGTTCTTTTTGTGCCCTATCTTTGTTTACTTTAAGGTTGGAAAGATTTTTTTTTTTTTGAGACGGAGTCTCGGTCAGTCACCCAGGCTGGAATGCAACAGCACGATCTCAGCTCACTGCAACCTCTGCCTCCCAGGTTCAAGCAATTCTCCTGCCTCAGCCTCCCAAGTAGCTGGAATTACAGGTGCCTGCCACCACGCCTGGCTAATTTTTGTATTTTTAGTAGAGACAGAGTTTCGCCATGTTGGTCAGTCTGGTCTCGAACTCTGGCCTCAAGTTATCTGCCTGCTTCGGCCTCCCAAAATGCTGAGACTGCAGGTGTGAGCCACCACACCCAGCCCTGAAAAGCCTTTATCTCAGTGTGTAGCTCAGTGTGGGCACCACTGTGACCGACCTTAGGGTCTGTTCCCCCAAACCCCTGAGCTGTGGAGGGGGCAGGGACTGGGTCTACGTTGCTCCCCACCGCACCCACCCTGCAGAGCCTTGTGCCTCGCCCACAGGAGCCACTCACGGGACACTTATGGAGCACTGAAACAAACCGGGCAGAAGTCGAACCATCTCCAGCTGTGTGGTTCACTGTGTGACACACAAAGTCAACCAGGCCTTTGACCCTCCAGACAGGAAACGTCAACGAGAAAGATGCAGCTTCCAGAAACACTTGGCAGGGACCCAAAAGCCTTTTAACCAGTGCCCCTGACACTGACTTCTGACACTTTGATTCTAATTTACTTTGGCAAGAGTGAGCAACTGGCTACAGGAGTGTTATTTCACTTTTCATCACTTTTCATGCACTGTTGCTATACCTACACGTTACTAATAGGGGCGCTATCGCTGTTGGGGGCTGGACTTGAGAACTGCAGAACATTTGACATCCCTGACACCCCCTCCTTGTCTGTGACATCCCCTGCTAAGATGAGGTGACTGAGCCACTCACCTCCAGAATATTAGGGGATACCAAAAAGCTCAGTAATTAAGACAAAAAGTTAATGCAGGTCGGGCACGGTGGCTCAAGCCTGTAATCCCAGCACTTTGGGAGGCCGAGACGGGTGGATCACGAGGTCAGGAGATCGAGACCATCCTGGCCTACACGGTGAAACCCCGTCTGTACTAAAAAATACAAAAAAAACTAGCCGGGCAAGATGGCGGGCCCCTGTAGTCCCAGCTACTCGGGAGGCTGAGGCAGGAGAATGGCGTGAACCCGGGAGGCGGAGTTTGCAGTGAGCTGAGATGCGGTCACTGCACTCCAACCTGGGCGACAGAGCGAGACTCTATCTCAAAAAAAAAAAAAAAGTTAATGCAATAATATTTTATTTTATTTTTTATTTATTGA
>NW_016833420.1:0-3063 GCF_001698545.2 Rhinopithecus bieti | reverse complement strand
CCAGCTTCCCAGTGGCTTTGTTTACCTACTTAAGCCTCAGCAATGGTGGCCGCCTCTCCCCCAGCCTCGCTGCTGCCTTGCGGTTAGATCGCAGACTGCTGTGTTAGCAATGAGGGAGGCTCCGTGGGCGTGGGACCCTCCCGGCCAGGTGTGGGATATATTCTCCTGGTGTGCCCGTTTGCTTAAAGCGCAGTATTGGAGTGGGAGTCACCCGATTTTCCAGGTGTTGTGTGTCTCAGTTCCCCTGGCTAGGAAAAGGGATTCCCTTCCCCCTTGCGCTTCCCAGGTGAGGCGATGCCTCGCCCTGCTTCAGCTCTCGCTGGTCGGGCTGCAGCAGCTGACCAGCACCGATTGTCCGGCACTCCCTAGTGAGATGACCCGAGTACCTCAGTTGAAAATGCAGAAATCACCGGTCTTCTGTGTCACTTGCGCTGGGAGTTGGAGACTGGAGCTGTTCCTATTTGGCCATCTTGCTCTGCCCCTCTGTTTGCCTCACCTAATGGTTTTAAGGACCCCTGATAATCTTGCTAAAATCCATTATTTCATTAGGTGCTGCAAAATGGTGATGTAAAAAAAAAATCTTTCTTCTGATTAGATGGAATGTTTTTATAAAGAACTTTACCATATCAACTATTTGTTGACTCTGAAATATAGTTTAGCAGGATGAACACTTGATTCTTTTCTGATTTATAAATTTTCAAAGTAAGGAATGGATGCCCTATCAACTTCCAATAGTGACCAATAAGTTTGGTTTTTCGTGTATTTTATGATCTCGTGGATTTTTATATATTTGATGTGTTTCACTCCATTTCAGTCTTTCTTCTTTTTGATACAAATTGATCCCTTTTACTTGAGAATGTTTCCAGACTGACTTTTGTACTTTTGACATGAGCCAAGTAGTCTTTCATCATATCTTTGCATTCTGGTACAAGTTGACTCAGGTTCATTTTGTACATTTTCTGTTCTATACTTGGAATCAGCCATTGCTCCATTTAATTTGTTTTAATGGCAGATGGTATTTAGAGACCACAGTCTGGGTGCTAGAGGGTATACATAGCTAATAGCTGCTAGGTTATCATTGTTTATAGGCCATTTCGGTGGGCAGCGTTAGGAAATTTTTTTTAAAGGAAAAAAAGATCCTGAGTTCTTACTGGTATTTCTAATCAACATAAGATGGCACAGTTTTCGTTTTATTTCTTAACTTTTGTTACTTGTATCTTTTCTCTTACTCTATAAGTCTTGATTCCTAACAATATTAACATAATTATTTGTATAAAGTATAACCTCAATTATGTTTTTAAAATGCCAATATTACTACTAACCATAAATTATCTTTGTCATTAGAATATGTACTTCTAGGGATGTACAGTCAAAACTATGTTTTAAGTCACATAGAGTAACTTTTCCCATGTGATTATGCTATCAACTTGATTTATAGTTCAGCCCATTTGTTTCAGTTCTTTTTTTCCCTCAATATTTAAAGACTGCTTTTCCCCCTTGACTTATATTTTATTGTATAAAATTTATATTTTCCAAAGTAAAACTGTATAACAAAATAAATTCATGGACATCAATCTTTCATTCCCATCCATTTGCATTTCTTTTTATGAAGTCTCTAATCTGTTGCTTGTTTCAAAAAATCGGATCATTGGTCTTTTCCTCATTATTCTTATTTTTTGTAGAGATGGGATCTCACTTTGCTGCCCAGGCTGGTCTCAAACTCCTGGCTTCAAATGATCCTCCCATCTGGGCCTCCCAAAGTACTGAGGTTACAAGTGTGAGCCACCGTGCCTGGCCTTCCTCTTTATTATTATTTGTTGTTTTAAAGACCAGATCTCCCTGTTTTGCTCAGGCTGGACTCAAATTCCTGAGCTCAAGCAATCCTCCCACCTCAGCCTCTCCCGTGTTGCTAGGATTACAGGTGTGCACCACTGCACCCAGCTTTCTCTTTATTTTTAAGATATGTTTATGTATTATGGGTATTAACCCTTTTTGTTTTAAGTTGCAAGTACATTTCACCAGATTGTCAAATGTCTTTTTACTTCATGTATGATTTTTTTTGTCAAGCAATGTTTTTTTAATATAGTCATATTTATTAATCATTTATTCTGAATTTTAAGTCATAAACAGGCCTCCTCTACTCCCTAGGTAAAAAGCATTCATCCATGTTTTCTTCTAGTATTTCAGTGGTTTTAATTTTTATGTTTAGATTTCTATTTTTTAAAATAATTTCAACTTTTACTTTAGATTCAGAGGGTACATGTGCAGGTTTGTTACATGATTATATTGCAAGATGCTGAGGTTTGGGGTGTGATTGTTTTTATCACCCAGGTGTAGTGAGCATAGTACCCAATAGTTTTTCAACCCTTGCTCCCCTCCTTCCCTCCTCTAGTAGTCCTTAGTGCCTGTTGTTCCCATCTTTTGTCCATGAGTACCTAATGTTTAGCTATCACTTGTAAGTGAGAACATGCAGTATTTAGTTTTCTGTTCCTGCATTAATTTGCTTAGGATCATGGCCTACAGCTGCATCCATGTTGCAACAAAGGACATAATTTCATTCTCTTTATAGCTGCATAGTAGTCCAAGGTATATAGGTACCCATTTTCTTTATCCAATCCACTGTTGTTGGGTACCTGGGTTTATTCCATGTCTTTGCTGTTGTGAATAGTGCTGTGATGTACATGCAAGTTCATGTGTCTTTTTGGTAGAACAATTTATTTTCTTTTGGACAGATACCCAGTAATGGGATGCTGGGTCATAGGATTCAAAAGTTATTTGAAAAGATTTCTGATAAATTCAGAGTTTATCATGGTGTATGGTGTAAGGAATGGACCCAGTTTCCCATATAGCTATCAAATATCCTACTGCTTTGCCTTCCCACAATAATAAGTCAAGTCAGACCTTTAAAAAGGAAAAAAAGGTGAAACTCTTTGCTTACTGATCTGGATAGATCAACAACACCCAGATACGATGTTAAGAAAATATCTAGGAACAGACTGGGGCGGAGCAAGATGGCCGAATAGGAACAGCTCCAGTCTCCAACTCCCAACGCGAGCGACACAG
>NW_016833419.1:0-291 GCF_001698545.2 Rhinopithecus bieti | reverse complement strand
TCGTACAGAGCAGTAGCCCCAGTGAGATATTAGTGGAACACACAGGCAGACACACACACACACATACACACACACACACACACTCACACTGAGCCTAGATTATTCTGGCAAATGCTGGGTTAAGCAAACTAAAAGAAACATCTTTAGTGCTGGACTTCTCAGAACCTGGAATGTGGCTATTTGACTCATAAAACAGCAAGGTTAAGACAGAGCATGTCATTTTTTTTTTCCAGAAATGTTGAAACACTTTCCTTCTGTTGGTTTCAGTGACACCTTCTTTCTCCTGGTTTT
>NW_016833418.1:0-1208 GCF_001698545.2 Rhinopithecus bieti | reverse complement strand
TCCTTGTCAGGCCTTTTCTTTTCTCATTGGTATATGCCTTACACACTCCGTCAATCAGGAGAATTAATGGTGTGCCTAGCAATTTAGGCCATACGGAGATAATCAAGGCATCATAAATTGTGTTAGAGCAAATAAAGCCTACCAAACGGGACTGCTAGCACAGCAATCACATTTCAAAACTGCCTGCCTGCACTGGAAAACGCGTCAATGACGAAGCACACAGGTGAAAACAGAAAATGCCAACCAGGGAAGAGAGTGTGCTCACTCTCAGGAACAGAGAGTGGAGTCGATGTTTGGGGTCTTCTGGGAGGAAAAGTGAGTCTGTGTGTTACTGGCAGTGAATCTGCATGGATCTGCAGCAAACTCAGTTCTTGCCTCCTCCATAGGAAGAATTCCAATGAGGAAGCAGAAGGCAGAAGGAGGGACCAGGGCAAGTTTTAGAGCAGGAGTGCAACTTTAGTGAAAGGCTTTAGAGAAGAGAGGAAAGAAAGTAAAGTACCCTTGGAAGAGGGCCAAGTGGGCAACTTGAGAGCTCAAGTGCACTGTTTGACCTTTTGACTTTGGGTTTTATGTGTTGGTGTACTCACCGGGTCTAGCGTTACATCTCCCGAGTCTTCACTTGGGGTGGGTTGTCTGCACACGCAGTGACCTGCCAGTTTCGGAGGGGCTGCATGTGCAGTGTTTACTGGAGTTGTATGCTTCTTCCTTGAGGCGTTCTTCCCTTGACAGCCAAATGTCCCTTGAAGGTCATATACCAGTTCACCACCACCATTTTGCCTCTCAGTGCGCATGCTTGAGCCCACTAACCCAGCTCCTGACATACTAATATGATTGGGAAGCTGCTGACAACCAGTTTCAGGTGTTTCTGTTTAGAGGGAGGCTGCCTTTTCCTGGCGCTCGTTAGGACCAATTATTATTTTAAAGAGGCAGTGAAACACCTGCCTGACAGTCACCTGATGATGGTCACCCTACATTCCTGGTGGGCAGGAGCCCTCTCCTCCTCTGCTCATGTCTGACTAGCTACCTCACAACAAACTTCGTAAAAATTTATGGTGGATTAAAATGTTAACGATTTGGAATGGTAATTAATATAATATCAAAAATTAATTTTCAAAGAATGATATCCGGCATGAATGTTACTTAAATCAATAAAAAGTGATGCGGATAAGAAAATTCTGATTAGTATTAGGAACTAATAATATTGTTCA
>NW_016833417.1:0-1097 GCF_001698545.2 Rhinopithecus bieti | reverse complement strand
CCATCAACCTCTTTGGCTGCTCCTTCTTGGTTTCCTTCTTGATAATCTGCTGCTGCTCAGTCATTCTCTTTTCATTCCCCATGGATTTCTCAAGTGTGTTTCTACTCCTGTAGATCAAACTTTCCTTGTTTTTCCTGACACCTCTCCCTGTCTGACCCTGCCCCTGTCTGAGGCAGATGTTCCATCTGTGTGCACTTTTGGGATCCTGGGATGCTCCCAGCACCTTCCCTGCCACACTCCATCAGGTTTTCTCCCACTTTCCTCGTTTCTCCTGACACCTCTTCTTGTCTGGCCCTCCCCCAGTCTGAGGCAGGTGTTCCATCCTCTCCTTGTCTGACCCTCCCCCGGTCTGAGGCAGGTGTTCCATCTGTATGTGCTTTTGGCATACCATGATGTTCCCAGCGTGTTCCCTGACACACTCCATCAGATTTTATCCTCCAGACTCTGCGAGGGCAGCAGCCTTGTCTTCACTGTTCCTTCAATGCTCAGCACATAACACAGAAGCTGATTCCATAACATTTAGTTGGTCGACTGAGACTAAATGTATGTTCCTCTAGATCTTAAAAAGTTACAATAAGCAACATAGTGCAATAGTCAAAATAAGTCTCTTTAGTCAGGAGTTCTCTGTATATGCATGACAGTTTGAAGTCATTATTAGGCAAAGTGAAACAGAAACTGTCACAAAGTTCCCTAAGATAAATTATTTTGCTTTAATCTTCAATTCATCATGTGAGATAATCAAGATCATGTGTTATTGTAAATATTTCTAGCTTACAACACAACAACCTGATTTTATTGTTTGAAATAACCACAATATAAATCATTTAACTAAAATTGCATAAATAATTCTTTCAAATAAAATTCTGTCTAAATTTTACATTATTCATATGTTCAAATGAAAAATACAGTATTCATATGTTCAAATGATAAGACTTTTCCAATACCTCAGTCAAAACATTGTACTGATTCCAGCTGTGGGAACAGTATCTGAAAGTCATGTTACAGATGGGGAAGAGGTACTTACGTGACATTGGCCTTTGCACGACTGTGCCCTTTTGAGTCCAGAAAAAGTTGTTCCCTTAAAACTCTAAAAACTC
>NW_016833416.1:0-431 GCF_001698545.2 Rhinopithecus bieti | reverse complement strand
TATAATAGATATAGTATGAATACAGACATAATAGATATAATAGATATAGGTATACAATATAGACATAAAGACATAGGTATAAAATATAGACATAATAGATATAATATATAAAGGTATAAAATATAGACATAATAGATATACCTTTAAAATATACACATAACATAATAGATACAGTTATGAAATATAGACATAATAGATATATTAGATATAGGTATAAAATATAGCCATAATAGATATAATAGATATAGGTATGAAATACAGACATCATAGATATTATAGATATAGGTATAATATAGAGACATAAAAGATGTAATAGATATATGTATAAAATATAGATATAATAGATATAATGATAAAATATAAATATACTAGATATAATAAAGGTATAAAATATACATACAATAGATATCGGTATAAGATATAGTTATAAT
>NW_016833415.1:0-1412 GCF_001698545.2 Rhinopithecus bieti | reverse complement strand
TGTTAAAATTTGACTGTTAATCTATCAGGTCCTTGGCTTTTTTTTTTTTTTTTTTTGGTAGGCTATTTACTACTGATTCAATTTTTGGAGCTCGTTATTGGTCTGTTCAGGGACTCAATTTCTTCCTGGTTCAGTCTTGAGAGGGTGTATGTGGCCAGAAATTTATCCATCTCTTCTAGGGTTTCTAGTTTATATATGTAGATGTGTTCATAGTAGTTGCTAGTCGTTATTTTTATTTATCTGGGGTCAGTGGTAACATTCCCTTCATTTCTAATTTTGTTTATTTGGATCTTCTCTCTTTTCTTCTTTATTAGTCTAGCTAGTGCCGTATCTTATTTTTTTTCAAAAAATCTTGATTAAGTGATTTCTTGAACAGTTTTTCATGTCTCAATTTCTTTCCATTCAGCTCTGATTTTAGTTATTTCCTGTCTTCTAGAAGCTTTGTGGCTGAGTTCTTCTTGCTTCTCTAATTCTTTCCGTTGTGATGTTAGGTTGTTAGTTTCAGATCTTTCTAACTTGTTGATGTGGGCATTACTTCTTATGCCCTACCCTAACTTTTTTCCTTCTCCTGGAAAACTCAGAATCATGCTTTCTAAACCAATTCAAACTTTCTCAGGGAATCAACCTGGTGTCCCTGAGGCAAAGTTAGCAGTTTTCCATTTCACATGGTTCTCTTTCTCTCTAAGAATATCTAATGCAACAACGCAACTGTTTCATCCCTCCTGGGCATGCGAGGAACTCCTTTTGGCTGAGACCAAGACTTCAAACCTTGTTCTTTCAACATTAATGAAGATCTATTTAGAAAGCCTCCATTTTTACAGAAAAGATAATATAAACACCAATGAAAACAAATATAAAATTATATGACATACAATTATATTGTGGAAAGACTGAATAAATAAGTGAACTAAGTTCTAAGAAAAAAAGATGATGATCTACAACGACATATAGGTAAAAAACCTGGCCTGGTAAAGCATAATTAATGTATCGGTAAAGTATGTACATTGTAGAAGTGGCAGGAAGACTGCATAGAGAGTGAGACCTGACCAAAAGCTTTAAGGAAAGTTCTATACCCTTGAAAGAGATTAAAGTGGACTCAGGAAAACATGGTCCCTTTTAGGAGAAGGACACATATTCCAGACAGGCCTAAACTCAGAGCACCTTTACCTTCTCCAGGAGGAAAGAGGAGGTAAAGCAGCAGGCAGAAGACAGCACGGCCAGGTCAGCACAGGCACCCAGGCCAAGCCAGGTGGGCTCCATCGTACGGGTATGAGGAGTCACTGCACGGTGAGCTTTATTAATTAGTTTGTTTTGTTTTCTTTAGTAACTTAGACACATGATCAAAGTTGACCTTTGTAAGTATTGCTGCAGCTGAACATAGGATGGATAAAACCAGTGTTTTAAAAATTATG
>NW_016833414.1:0-1123 GCF_001698545.2 Rhinopithecus bieti | reverse complement strand
TGGGATTCTTTGTATCGCATTGAGGCCTACACTGAGAAAGGAAATATCATCAGTTCAAAACGTGAAAGAAGCTGTCGGAGAAACTTCTTTGTAATCTGTGCATTCATCTCAGAGAGTTACAGCTTAGATCTCTGGATACAGTTTGCTAACACTCTTTTCGTGGAATCTGGAAAGTGATATTTGGTAGCCCATAGGGGCCCATGGTGAAAAGGAAATGTCCTCACATCATAACTACAGAGAAACTTTCTGAGAGATTGCTTTCTGATGTGTGACTTCATCACACAGAGTTCCACCCTTCCCTTCTTGGAACAGTTTGCGTACACTGTTGTCGTGGATTCTTCAAAGTGATATTTGGGAGCTCATTGAGGGCTATGGTGAAAAAGGAAATATCCTCAGATTAAAACCGGAAGGAAGCCTTCTGAGAAACTGCATTGCCATGTGTGAATGCAACTCAGAGAGTTACAAGTTTCTCTTCAGTGATGAGTTTGCTACACTGTTTTCTGGAAATCTGCAATGGGATATTACTTACCACAATGAAACCTATGGTGACAAGGGAAATATCCTCAGATGAAAACTAGAAACAAGCTTCCTTAGAACCTTCTTGGTAATGTGTGAATTCATCTCACAGAGTTACACTTATGTTTCGTGGAGCAGTCCATTAACACTGTCTTTGAGGAATCTGAGAAGGGCTTCTTTGGATCACATTGAGGCCTTCGCTGAGAAAGGAAATATCATCAGTTCAAAACGTGAAAGAAACTTTGTGGGATACTTCTTTGTGATCTGTGAATTCATCTCACAGAGTTACAGCTTAGACCTCAGGAAGCAGTTTGCTAACACTCTTTTCTTGGAATCTGCATAGTGATATTTGCAAGCCCATTGGGTCTCATGATGAAAAAGGAAATATCCTCAAATAATCACTAGAGAGAAGCTTTCTGCGAGATTGCTTTCTGATGTGTGACTTCATCACACAGACTTCCACCCTTCCCTTCTTGGAACAGTTTGCTAACTCTGTTATCTTGTGTTCTGCAAAGTGATATTTGGAAGCTCATTGAGGGCTATGGTGAAAAAGGAAATATCCTCAGATCAAAACTGGAAAGAAGCCTTCTGAGAAACTGCATTGCGA
>NW_016833413.1:0-697 GCF_001698545.2 Rhinopithecus bieti | reverse complement strand
TTGGGTCACAACTACAGGGTTTAGATAGAGAATTATGTTGTCTGCAATCAGAGGTAGTTAGACTTCTCTTTCTATCTAAATACTCTTTATTTCTTTATCTTGTCTGATTGCTCCAGCAAGGACTTCTAATACTATCTTGAATAGGAGTGGTGAGAGAGGGCATCCTTGTCTTATGTGGGTTTCAAGGAGAATGCTTCCAGATTTTGCCCATTTAGTATAATGTTGGCTGTGAGTTTGTCATAGGTGTCCTTTATTATTTTGAGGTATGTTCCTTCAATACCTCATTTATTGAGAGTTTTTAGCATGAAGCGTTGTTGAATTTTACTGGAAGCCTTTTCTGCATCTATCGAGACAATCATGTGGTTCTTGTCTTTAGTTTTATTTATGTTATGAATCACATTTTATTGATTTGCCCATGAGGGACCAACCTTCCATTCCAGGGAAGAAGCCTACTTCACTGTGGTGAATTAGCCTTTCGATGTGTTGCTGGATTCAGTTTGCCAGGATTTTGTTGTGGATTATGGAATGGATGTTCATCAAGGACACTGGCCTGAAGCTTTCTTTTTTTGTTGTGTCACTGCCAGGCTTTGGTATCAGGATGGTGCTGGTCTCGTAGAATAAGTTGGGGAGGAGTCTCTCCTTCTCTATTTCTTGAAGTAGTTTTAGTAGGAATGGTACTGGCTCTTCTTTGTACATC
>NW_016833412.1:0-1347 GCF_001698545.2 Rhinopithecus bieti | reverse complement strand
CTGCCAATCAGAACATGTTTTGATTGAGTTTCTTAGTCCTGAGTTCTAGTTTGATTGCACTGTGGTCTGAGAGACAGTTTGTTATAATTTCTGTTCTTGTACATTTGCTGAGGAGTGCTTTATTTCCAACTATGTGATCAATTTTGGAATACGTGCAATGTGGTGCTGAGAAGAATGTATATTCTGTTGATTTGGGGTGGAGAGTTCTGTAGATGTCTATTTGGTCTGCTTGCTGCAGAGCTGAGTTGAATTCCTGGATATCCTTGTTAACTTTCTGTCTCGTTGATCTGTCTAATGTTGACAGTGGGGTGTCAGTGGGGTATTAAAGTCTCCCATTATTATTGTATGGGAGTCTAAGTCTCTTTGTAAGTCTCTAAGGACTTGCTTTATGAATCTGGGTGCTCCTGTATTGGGTGCATATATATTTAGGATAGTTAGCTCTTCCTGACGAATTGATCCCTTTACCATTATGTAATGGCCTTCTTTGTCTCTTTTGATCTTTGTTGGTTTAAAGTCTGTTTTATAAGAGACTAGGATTGCAAACCTTGCTTTTTTTTTTGTTTTCCATTTGCTTGGTAGATCTTCCTCCATCCCTTTATTTTGAGCCTATGAGTGTCTCTGCATCGCCAATGCATTGCATTATTTCATGAAAGAACAATGTACATATTTTGATGCCAGTTTTAGTCCCATGAATCAACATTTCTTATTATTCTGTGAAGGTAAGATAATACATGAATATTTTATCCAAAACAATAGAATAAACATTCATCAAGGGTACATGGAACATCATACCACAAGGACATAGAAAAGAAGCCCAAGTTAGCAGAAGGAAAGAAATAATAATGATCAGAGTGGAAATGAATGAATTGGAGATAAGAAAAATAATACAAAGGATCAACAAAGCAATAAGTTGTTTGTTTTGAAAAGGTAAACCAAAGTGACCAACTTTAGCTACCTGTATTAGTCCATATTTCAATATCCTACTTTCAAAAATTTATTGATCATTCAGACAGAAAATTTATAAGGAAATTTTGGAATCGAACAACTCACTAAACCACATGGACCTAACAGACATATACAGAATATATACATGAATTCCAATATAATATATTTTATTCATTGTGTTTGATCAGTATCTGTTGGTATCGGCAATTATTACTCTAGATGATTTCATAATCTTAATTTGTAAATTTTTGTTAATAGGATATACATTATATATACATTTACTGAGATACAATTTTTTACGTATTTCATATAGAAATAAAAACTGAGACTAAGTCAATAAACATGCACACATAATTAATAAGTGCTATTTGAACATGAGCAACTCTAAAAGGTGAATAAATA
>NW_016833411.1:0-842 GCF_001698545.2 Rhinopithecus bieti | reverse complement strand
TTGTAATTGTTTTTGGTGTCTTTATCATGAAATCTTTGCCTATTTCTATGTCCAGGATGGTATTGCCTAGGTTGTCTTCCAGGGCTTTTATAGTTTTGGGTTTTACATTTAAGTATTTAATCCATCTTGAGTTGATTTCTGTGTATGGTATAAGGAAGAAGTCCAACTTCAACCTTCTGCATATGGTTAGCCAGTTATCCCAGCACCATTTATTGAATAGGGAATATTTTCCCCATTGCTTGTTTTTGCCAGCTTTGTCAAAGATTAGATAGTTGTAGGTATGTGGTCTTATTTCTGGGCTCTCTGCTCTGTTCCATGTATGTGTCTGTTTAAGTATCATCAGTACCATGCTGTTTTGGTTACTGTAGTGCTGTAGTATAGTTTGAAGTCAGGTAATAATGATGCCTCAAGCTTTGTTTGTTTTTGCTTAGGATTGCCTTGGCTACTTAGGTTCTTTCTTGGTTCTACATGAATTTTTCAAATAGCTTTTTCTACTTCCGTGAAGCATGTCATTGGTAGTTTAATAGGAATAGCTCTGGACAGTATGACCATTTAAATGATATTAATTCTTTCTCTCCTTTAACATGGAATGATTTTTCATTTGTGTCTTCTCTGACTTCTTTGAGCAGTGTTTTGTAATTTTCATTGTACAGATTTTTCACCTCCCTGGTTAGCTGTATTCCTAGGTATTTTGTTCTTTGTGTGGAAATTGCGAATGAAATTGCCTCTCTTATTTGGCTCTTAGTTTGGCTCTTCTTGGTGTATAGGAATGCTAGCAAATTTTGTACATTGATTTTGTATCCTGAAACTTTGTGGAAGTTGTTTATCAGCTTAAGGAGCTT
>NW_016833410.1:0-1454 GCF_001698545.2 Rhinopithecus bieti | reverse complement strand
GGAATCAGGAAGAACTGGGATTGAATCATGAATTCTCTTCCTACTACTCTGGGAAAGTGATTACATTGTTCTAAAGCTCAGATTTGTCATATAAAAGTACTCTAAATGAAAACTCATGCCTCTTATGCTCTGCTCTAAGGATTGGCTCTAATTACCACCATCATGATTGCTTTGAAGGAAGAGTTCTCTAATTGAGTCGGTCTGGACAGGGATGAGCAGTATGTGTACATCTGTCAAGGATTCTGTAGAGGGAACTTCCATACTGGCTGGAGATTTGACTTGGTGACTTCTGAAGTTCATGGCAGCACTCAAATTCTGTTGTGTCTTCAAGAACTTAGGGTGAAATCAGACTGAACACCCTACCCTATTAAAGCACAATAAACTAAGCTCTCTTGAGGGCTTTTACAGACCATAAGTGTCACATTCACCATGTGAATGTGACAGCAACACAAGGAAGCTTTGCAGGTGCATGATTGTCCCTTTATTATCATCATCCTCACCACCACCACCACCACCACCACCACCACCGTCATCATCATCATTGATAACGGTATGATCATAACATATTTTAATTGCAGACACTTTAGTGATTCATTTCAGCACTACATCATCCTCTTAAGGCAGATAATGCAAGTACAATTCTTCCAATTTTCCTGCCTTTCCAGAACAGGAAAATGTGACACAGAGAATTTCCTAAGAACATAAAACATTTTTTTTTTTTTTTTTTTTTTGAGACAGAGTCTTACTCTGTCACCCAGGCTGGAGTGCAGTGGTGCAATCTCGGCTCACTGCAAGCTCCACCTCCCAGATTCACACCATTCTCCTACCTCAGCCTCCCGAGTAGCTGGGACTACAGTCGCCTGCCACCATGCCCGGCTAATTTTTTGATATTTTTTTTAGTAGAGATGGGGTTTCACCGTGTTAGCCGGGATGGTCTCAATCTCCTGACTCGCGACCCACCCACCTCAGCCTCCCAAAGTGTTGGGATTACGGGCGTGACCCACTGCGCCCGGTTGGCCATTCAACTTTTTATTGATCCAGAAAGCCATGTATTTCTCACTTGAGGTGGTCAGTGATCCTAGCCTCTTAACTCCTTCTTCCCCACTCTTCTGTTTTGGTGGAGTGAGTCAAAGGGGAGAGGTGTGAGTGTGTGAGACAAAAGAGAGAATGGAAAGAGACTTACACTTTTTGACATCTACTGTGTCAAGGGACACAGATTAGGAGTATTTTGAGTGTCAGAAGGTCTCACTGTGGTAGAGGCTCTACCACAATAAGAGCTAGAGGCTCTCTCATTAAATCATTAAATTCTTCATTAGTACAATGAAGAAGGTATTATTTATCCAATTCTTCTGATACCTGAAGATAAGGGAGGTGAATTAACAAGACCATAAAGCTAGGTTTTGGCCCCAATTCTGACTCATGTGTGAATTTGGTCACTGGGATTCTTTCCAGTT
>NW_016833409.1:0-3927 GCF_001698545.2 Rhinopithecus bieti | reverse complement strand
AAATAAAACTAAAATAGAACTAAAAAAAACCCCCAGATATCTGAAAGATCTGCCAAGGGAGGATCCCTTGAGCCCAGGAGTTTGAGATCAGCCTGGGCAATATAGCAAGACCCCATCTCTAAATTTTTTTTTTTTTTTTTTTTTTTTAGACAGAGTTTTCTTTTTTCCCCCCGGCTAGAGTGCAATGGCAAGATCTCGGCTCACTGCAACCTCTGCCTCCCAGGTTCAAGCGATTCTCCTGCCTCAACCTCCCAAGTAGCTGGGGTTAGAGGTGCCCCACCACCACGCCCAATTAATTTTTTTGTATTTTTGTAGAGACAGGGTTTCACCATGTTGGACAGGTTGGTCTCGACCTACTGACCTCAGGTGATCCACCCACCTTGGACTCCCAAAGTGCTGGAATTACAGGTGTGAGCCACCACACCTGGCCCCATCTCTACAACAATTTTAAAAATTAACCCAGTGAGGTTGCACACACCTGTGGTTCTAGCTACTCAGAAGGGTGAAGTAGGAGAATCTCCTGAGCTGAGGAGTATGAGGATGCAGTGGGCTATGATCACACAACTGCACTCCAGCCTGGATGACAGAATAAGACCCTGTCCGAAAATAAATAAATAAATAAGGAAGGGAAAAACCCTGTATAGCATATGTCTACTCCATCTGAATTGCCAAGCAGCATAATTTGGGGTCAAAAAAAAGATTAAAATAAACTTTTTCTCGGTATTTCAGTTTTGAATTCAACAGTTCCATTTTACTCAAACCCACTCTTACTATTGGAACGCTTTGTTATGAGTCAGCGCCAGCCATTAGTGTGAGGGGAGCTTGCTGAGGGTGAGGGGTTAAGGAGGAAGAGAAGAGAAGCACAGTTATTGTCAGAGTGTTGACATTTGCATGAATTCCTATGCATAAGTTATGCATGAAACCCCAGACAGGCTAAACAGAGCCCATCTGTCTACATTTCCTTATGAACATCCATTACATGTGTAAATACCTTTTTTTTTTTTGAGATGGAGTCTTGCTCTGTTGCCCAGGCTGGAGTGCAAAGGTATGATCTTGGCTCACTGCAACCTCCACCTCCCAGGTTCAAGCGATTCTCCTGCCTCAGCCTCCCTAGTAGCTGGGATTACAGTTGCGTGCCACCACGCCGGGCTAATTTTTGTATTTTTAGTAGAGGCAGGGTTTCACCATGTTGGTCAGGCTGATCTCAAACTCCCGACCTCAGGTGATCCGCCTGCCTCGGCCTCCCAAAATGCTATTACAGGCGTGAGCCACTGCACCCGGCCACATGCGTAAGTATCTTATTATTGCTGTTAAAGGACAATGTTTTGACTTTCCACTTGCTTCTGAGTGTGTTCTGAAGCTTAATTAAATATTCAAAGTGGCCGGTGCAGTGGCTCATGCTGGGAGGCCGAGGTTGGAGAATCACTGGAGGCCAGGAGTTCAAGACTAGCCTGGACAACATGGTGAAACCCTCATCTCTACTAAAAATACAAAAATTAGGCGTACGTGCTGGCAGCGCCTGTAATCCCAACTACTCAGGAGACTGAAGCAGGAGAATCGCTTGAACCTGGGAGGCGGATGTTGTAGTGAGCCAAGATGGTGCCACTGCACTCCAGCCTGGGTGACAGAGCGAGACTCCATCTCAAAAAGAAAAAAGAAAGAAAAGAAAAGAAAAACAGAAAGGTGATCTAGCCCCCAGGCAAGAAGGAGGTCTGCTTTGGGAAAGGACTGTTACCGTCTTTGTTTAAACTATAAGTTTCTCCCAGAGTTAGTTCAGCCTACGCCCAGGAATGAACAAGGACAGCCTGGAGGTTAGAAGGAAGATGGAGTCAGTTAAGTGAGATCTCTTTCACTGTCTCAGTCTTAATTTTTCAAAGGCGGTTTCAAGTATGGTGGCGCATATGTGTGATCCCAGCTACTTGGGAGACTGAAGCACAAGAATCACTTGAACCTGGGAGGCAGAGGTTGCAGTGAGCTGAGATCGCACCACTGCACTGTAGCCTGGGTGACAGTGAGACTGTCTCAAAAAAAAAAAAAAAAATTCAAAGTGCGTAGGTACTTAGGAATTGAGACGAAAATTCTGACCAATGTTGAAGAAAAATAAATTGCGTGTCTCAATTTTGAACAAGTTGACTTTTTTTTTTTTTGAGACGGAGTCTCGCTCTGTCGCCCAGGCTGGAGCTCAGTGGCCGGATCTCAGCTCACTGCAAGCTCCGCCTCCCGGGTTTACACCATTCTCCTGCCTCAGCCTCCCGAGTAGCTGGGACTACAGGCGCCCGCCACCTCGCCCGGCTAGATTTTGTATTTTTTAGTAGAGACGGGGTTTCACCGTGTTAGCCAGGATGGTCTCGATCTCCTGACCTCGTGATCCGCCCGTCTCGGCCTCCCAAAGTGCTGGGATTACAGGCTTGAGCCACCGCGCCCGGCCTCAAGTTGACTTTCATACAAGTATTTCACACTCCATAGCATTTTGTTTTTGTTTTATTTGAGATGGAGTCTCACTTTGTCACCCAGGCTGGAATGCATGGTGTGATCTCGGCTCACTGCAACCTCCGTCTCCCAGGTTCAAGCTGTTCTCTTGCCTCAGCCTCCTGAGTAGCTGAGATTACAGGCACATGCCACCACACCTGGCTAATTTTTGTATTTTTAGTAGAGATGGGGTTTCACCATGTTGGTCAGGCTGGTCTTGAACTCCTGACCTCGTGATCCACCCACCTCGGCCTCCCAAAGTGCTGGGATTACAGGCTTGAGCCACCGCGCCCGGCCTCAAGTTGACTTTCATACAAGTATTTCACACTCCATAGCATTTTGTTTTTGTTTTAATTGAGATGGGGTCTCGCTTGGTCATCTAGGCTGGAGTGCAGTGGCCCGATCTCAGCTCACTACAACCTCAACCTCCCGGGTTCAAGTGATCATTTCACCTCAGCCTCCCAAGTACCTGGGACTACAGGAACATGCCACCACTCCTGGCTAATTTTTGTATTTTTAGTAGAGATGGGGTTTTACCATGTTGGCCCGGCTGGTCTCAAACTCCTGGCCTCAAGTCTTCCCCCTACCTTGGCCTCCCAAAGTGCTGGGATTAGCAGGCCACTTTGAATATTTAAATAAGGTTCAGAACTTTCCACTCAAAAAGTGAGTGGAAAGCCAGGACATTGTCCTTTAATCATAATAAGATATTCACACATGTGACCAGATGCGGTGGCTCACACCTATAATCTCAGCCCTTTGGGAGGCCAAGGCAGGCAAATCACCTGAGGTCAGGAGTTCGAGACCAGCCTAGCCAACATGGCAAAACCCCGTCTCTACTAAAAACACAAAAATTGGCTGGGCCTGGTGTTGCATGACTGTAATTGCAGCTACTCTACTCAGGAGGTTGACGCAGAAGAATCACTTAAACCCGGGAGGTGGAGATTGCAGTGAGCTGAGATCCCACCACTGCACTCCAGCCTGGGCAACAGAGCGAGACTCTATCTCAAATAAATAAATAAATAAATAACTTAGTATGAATATCTGATTATCAGATTGTATCTGATTATATTTAAGAAGAATGGGCTGTGCACGGTGGTTCAAGCCCGTAATCCTAGCACTTTGGGAGGCTGAGGCGGGTGGATCACAAGGTCAGGAGTTTGAGACCAGCCTGGCCAGCATGGTGAAACCCCATCTCTACTAAAAATACAAAAATTAGCTGGACGTGGTGGCGGGCGCCTGTAGTCCCAGCTACTCGGGAGGCTGGGGCAGGAGAATTGCTTTAACCTGGGAGGCAGAGGTTACTGTGAGCCAAGATCACGCCACTGCACTCCAGCCTGGGTGACAGTGAGACTCCGTCTCAAAAAAAACAAACAAAAAAAAAGAATGGTTGCGGGTTGGTTATTCTATGGTGATGCATTATGGAAAGAAATTGAGAGCGGCTAATTTTTTTTTTTTTTT
>NW_016833408.1:0-1124 GCF_001698545.2 Rhinopithecus bieti | reverse complement strand
AGTGGATTGGTGGGTGGGTGGACTGATAAATGGATGAGTAGGTGGGTGGATGAATGGATAGATGAATGGATGAATGGATGGATGAGTGGAAGGATAGGTGGGTGAATGGATGGGTACGTGGGTGAATGGATGAACTGGGTGGGTAGTGGAGGGATGGGGGAGTGGATGAATAGGAGATGGTTGAATGGATAGAGGGATGTATGGATGAATGGGTAAGCAGGTGGGTGGATGGATTGATGGATGGATGAGTGGGTGAATGAATGGGTGGATGGGAGGATGACTGGATGGATGGCTGGGTTAGTGAATGGATAGGTGGATGGAGAATGGAGGGATATATGAGTGGATGGTTGGACGGATGAAGGGATGGCTGGATGAATGGACAGAGGGAAGGAGGAATAGAGAGAGGGATGAGTGAGTGGATGGGTAGGAGGGTGGGTCAATGGATTGATAGAAGGAGGAGGGATAAATGAAGGGATGGGTAGGTGGTTGGATGGATGGATAGGTGGATGAATGAATGGATGAATGAAAGGATGGATGCATGCATGGGTAGATGGATGACTGGATGAAGGGATGGATTAGTGGATGGACAGGTGGGTGGATGGATCAATAGGTGGATGGATGAATGGAGGCATGGATGTGTGGATAGGTAGATGAATGGATAGATGAAAGTACAGATGGATAGATAGGTGAGTGAGTGAATGGATAGGTGCACAGATGAATGGAGGAATGGATGAGTGGATGGGTAAATGGGTGGGTGGGGTGCAGAGAGAACAGCACCGGGGCAGGGGATAGTTGGGGTCAGCAGTGCTGAGGAGACAGCCACTGCCCCCTGCCCCTGACCAGCCCTGGCCCCTCATTAGATCCTCCACACCCCTTGGCTCAGCCTCAGGGCCTGTTCCTCTGAGCTCTGCCCAGCCACAGCTCTGCTGTGTTTCTGATACAGCCTCCCCTCTATGGTCACGGCAACCCCATGGTTCTGCTCCTAGAAATCTGGATGGAGGCCAGGCCATGCCCAGCGCAGAGGTTAGGAGGCTCAAAGGGGCTGCAGCCTACGAAGCCCCTGGCCAGGGATGGCAGACGAAGCACCTACCCTCTGTCCTGCCTGCCCGAGCAGCCACCTGACA
>NW_016833407.1:0-1889 GCF_001698545.2 Rhinopithecus bieti | reverse complement strand
GGACCTCACCCCCCACACCTTCTTCCCTGAAGCTGGGTGACCAAAAAAATTAATTTGCAGTTTTGCTCCTAGCCTTGCCTACTCACTGGTTCTTTAGTACTCGCTCTGGTGGTCTTAGAAAAACAAACCAGGTGGTGCCAAAAACCCAGGAGGAGACCCCTCCTCAGGCCTCTAAGGATTGAGGAACCTCCTTCTGCTTCCACGCCGTGGACGGACCAGGACCTGAGAACTGCTTCCCTCACTCTCACGGCCTCTCTAGGGTAAGTGCCCTTGTCTCCTCTTTACCTCCCTCGGCCAAAAATCCTGCGCAGGTCCGAGGCCCACTTTTGAGCCACCAAGTGGCTCGGGAGACCCATTCATGATGGAGACGTCCACCTGTAGGTAATCTCCACCTTGGCTCCAAGAGCCTCCAGTCTGTCTCTGGTGGTTCCAAAGGATGCTTTGAAGCCAGGCAGAGATCCACTTCCATTCCCATTGTGTAAGTAAAGAGGAAACAAATGGGAAACTCCCAGTCCAAAATTTTGAAGAGCACCCCTTAGGGTGCCTCCTAACCAATTTAAAACCTTACAGCTGGAACAAGACCTTAGGAGGAAGCGGTTAATTTTCCTTTCCACTGTGGCGTGGCCCCAATACAAACTAGACAATCAGTCTCAGTGGCCACCAGAGGGCACCCTAGACAGCAATGTTCTGATCGACCTCAGCAATTTCTGCCAGCGGCTAGGCAAGTGGTCCAAAATTAATTATGTACAAGGCTTTTGGGCCTTACGCTCTCGTCCCGACCTGTGTAGCTGGTGCTCTTTGGCCCAAGTTATGCTAGCCAAGGACGCCAACTCGCAGAAGCCCAAAAAAGAGGAGTCTTCATTCCTTTCTGTTCAGCCAGAGGACCTAGGGTTTCCTTCCGCCTCTGCACCCTCACTCCCGCACTATACCCCTCCTTCTATCCCCACTCATTCCACCCCCTCCCTTCCTGCTCAGACTCTTCCTTCTTGCTCCTCATCGATGTAACCTGCTTGCTCCCATGCCGCCTTCCACGCCCTCAGCTGGCCACCTTAGGTCCCCTATCTCTGCCCACACCCACTCTAAGTGCCCTTCTGGCACCCCCACTCCTGCCCCACATACTACTACCGTGTTAGCGCCTTTGTGAGAGGTAGCTGGGGCAGAGGGGGTAGTCAGAGTACATGTCCCTTTTTCACTGGCCAACCTTTCCAAAATTGAGAAGCGTTTAGGAGATTTCTCAGCTAATCCTACTATATACATAAATGAATTTAGATACCTTTGTCAGGCCTATGACTTAACTTGTCATGACCTCCAGGTTATCCTAATCTCTACCCTAAACCTTGAGCAAGAGCACATCCTAGCGGCCATCAGGCAGCACGCCAACCAACTACATTTAACTGATGCTGCCATTCCACTAGGGGAGCAAGCCGTCCCCTCGGCAGACCCAGACTGGGACTACCAAGTAGGCCAGCCTAGGCGCCGTAGGCGAGACATAATGGTCCAGTGTTTGTTGGCTGGTATGCAAATGGCCTCAAACAAAACTGTAAATTTTAACAAATTCAAAGAAATTATTCAAAATCCAGAAGAAAATCCAGCCGCATTCTTAAATAGGCTGACTGAGACTCTCACCCAATATACCCGGTTAGATCCAGCCTCCCCCACAGGGGCCACCATTTTGGCATCTTATTTCATTTCTCAATCAGCTCCTGACATTTGCAAAAAACTTCGGAGAGTAGAGGATTGTCCTCAGACACCAATACAAGACCTAGTTAAACTAGCCTTTAAGGTCTATAACTCCAGAGAGGAGACGGCTGAGGCACAGCAGCAGGCTTGCCTCAAACAGAAGGTACAGCTCCTAACGGCGGCTTTACAGCCCAGTCGTAACCCCAGAC
>NW_016833406.1:0-437 GCF_001698545.2 Rhinopithecus bieti | reverse complement strand
AAACAAAACTGACGTGCGCTGACCTCTGATAGGGCCTCCTTCACCATCCACATCTGTCTCCCCTCTGGACAGTAAAATCCACAAGACAGGGAGGGCTTGTCTCACTCATCTTCAAACTGCCAGGGTCACCCTGGCAGGTAAAGGGAACTCAAATGTCTTCTGAAGGAAGCGGCTGGTTAGCTGCCAAGTTAAAGGGCCTCTGAAATTCAGCCTCCGCATAGGAGTCCAGCACACTTTTTTATGAATGACTCCAACCACGGCAGAAGTGGCCGTGGAACCAGTGCTAACCAATTCAGGGTTTGTTCACTGTTTCTCAGTTCATTATCACAACTCATTCTCACAGAGCAGCCGCGCACAGATCCTCAGACGTCTACACAGAGTGGGACGATGGCGCCAAGTCACGTGAACGTCCTGTTGCAGACTGGGAGACACCGGTC
>NW_016833405.1:0-4368 GCF_001698545.2 Rhinopithecus bieti | reverse complement strand
TCGAGTCGGTTACTGAAGCTTGTGCATTTGTCACGTATTTCTCGTGTCATGGTTTTCATCTCTGTCATTTCGTTTATGACCTTCTCTGCATTAATTAGTCTAGCTGTCAATTCTTCCACTCTTTTTTCAAGATTTTAGTTTCTTTGCGCTGGGTACGTAATTCCTCCTTTAGCTCTGAGAAGTTTGATGGACTGAAGCCTTCTTCTCTCATCTCGTCAAAGTCATTCTCTGACCAGCTTTGATCCGTTGCTGGCGATGGGCTGCGCTCAGTTGAAAATGCAGAAATCACCGGTCTTCTGTGTCACTCGCGCTGGGAGTTGGAGACTGGAGCTCTTCCTATTTGGCCATCTTGCTCCGCCCCCTCTAATTTTGTATTTTTTTACAGGCAGGGTTTTTCCCTGTTGTGCAGGCTGGTCTGAAACCTAAGCTCAAGAGCTCTGCCAGGTGTCAGCCTCCCAAAGTGCTGGGATTATGGGTGTGAACCACTGCACCAGGCCCTAAGTAGATGTTGAAATCCCTAGTTAAGACAAGAAACTGAGGCATCATGAAGATAAGGCTACAAGTCTAACAACTGGGAGGGCTGGAAGCCCACACAGATTCCTTAGATTTGAGCTCAGTGTACCAAACCAAGGGGGCAGGGGGTGCTAACTTAATGTTAGCTGGCAGGCTGGTGCAGGTTTGCAGCAGAGTTTTCAATGATTTATGGGAAATAGGAAGAACATGAAAGTAAACTTTTTTTTTTTTTTGAGACCGAGTCTTGCTGTGTCACGCAGGGTGGCATGCAATGGTGCCATCTCAGCTTACTGCAACTTCGGCCTCCAGGGTTTCAGTGATTCTCCTGCCTCAGCCTCTGGAGCAGCTGGGATTACAGGTGTATGCCACCATGCTCAGATAATTTTGTATTTTTACTAGAGACGGGCTTTCAGCATGTTGGCCAGGCTGGTCTGAAAGTCAACTTTTCCATATAGCTAAATGATTCCCCATTTAAAGATCTTTTATTCTGAGAGATTCTGTTCTTTCAAATTGTTTGAATGGAAATATCCTTTTGTTAAATGAAACGATGGTGACAGGAGATAGTGGTGTGTTACTCTTTTTACTGGCTGTACCTGGTAGAATTAAAAAATCAGCATTTCTACTGTAGCCTCCTAATTTGGGGAAAATATTTCTTTAGAAATCTAAAAGTCTGGAACTTCCCATCATTATGTCTCCCCAGAGTAATAGAGGACTTTACACACGGATGCCCCTCAAGATTCTCTCATTAATCTCTACCTTATTCTGTTTGGGTTAAGACATTTAGGGATTGTGAAATGAGAATAACGTGAGTTTAAGCAATCCAAAACGACGTGCTCACTCTGGATCCTCGAAGATACTTTCTTCGGAATCTTTTTCATCTGTTAACTTTCCTCTGGGTTCAAACTGTCTTTTCCCAAAACAGTCACATTTTGAATAGTACTGCTGCATGGCAATCACTATCATAATAAACTAACTTGAGGTCTCCAATAATCAGCTTTCATTTAAAGTCTCTTTCAGCCTGACAAAATAAAAACTTTCAATATTTTGTCTACCCACTTCCAAAAGAAAATGAGTCTATACATGTACAAATACATGTGATTATATATGTATATACACACGTGATTTTGATCAGCCCGTTTATAAACTACTTGAAAAACAAGTTGATTTGTAAATTCATTTATTAAATGATTAGTTTATAAACTACTTGATTTTTGCAAGTAGTTTCTAAACAGGCTCATCAAATTGAACAAATTTCTTAAAATAATTTCACTGTATAGATGGCAAATAAGTTATTTACTCTTCTTATTAGCGTATCTTATTTTTACCCGTTCTCCTTTAGCAAGCATCTAAGTTAAACTATTTTATGTCCACAGCTATACAACGAAACATCACTTTCAGTCACAACATATTAAATTCACATTGAAAACTATGAAGAGATCCAGTTACCTTTAGTCTTACACGTACTTATATATACTTCTAATATACTACTTGATGTTTTATGGTGCACAAACACAGAGCTCTTGCAGGATATATAACTATGAGAATACTTAGAGTGTATGCTTATTAAATGGTTCAAAACTCTTTTTTAAAGAAAAGTTCTTTTTTTTTTTTTTGAGATGGAGTCTCACTCTTGTCGCCCAGGCTGGAGTGCAATGGCACAATCCCGCCTCACTGCATCCTCTGACTCCTGGGTTCAAGAGCTTCTCCTGCCTTAGCCTACCGAGTAGCTGGGACTACAGACATGCGCCACCACGCCCAGCTAATTTTTGTATTTTGTAGTAGAGATGGGGTTTCACTATGTTGGCCAGGCCTGTCTCAAACTTCTGACCTCAGTTTATCCACCTGCCTCAGCCTCCCAGAGGGCTGGGATTGCCACGTGAGCCACTGCGCCCAGCCAAGAAACGGCAATTTTAAGAACTTAAAATTCTTAAGGCCGGGCGCAGTCGCTCACCGCGGTAACCCCACACTTTGGGAGGCTGAGGCAGGCGGATCAACCGAGGTCAGGAGTTTGAGACCAGCCTGGCCAACATGGAGAAACCCCCTCTATACTAAAAATACAAAAATTAGCCTGGCATGATGGCGGGAGTCTGTAATCCCACCTATTGGGGAGGCTGAGGCAGGAGAATCACTTGAATCCTGGAGACGGAGGTTGCAGCGAGCCAAGATCGCGCCATTGCACTCCAGCCTGGGCGACAACAGCAAGACTCTCTCTCAAAAAATAAAACAACTTAAGCATACAGTAAAGTACTCTTTCCATGCCCCAATGTTAAAAGGTCCATTTATTATAGACTATTTGTTTAAAAAAAAATCAAAACTAGTAAAATTCTGCTTAAATTCCATATTAAACTAGGATCAAAAGTTATTTTAGCTCTTCTTGTTTCTTAAATACTTGAAATGTGCTGCTACATGTTTTCCTTATGTATTTATTCATTCAATTAACTTTGGGTGGAAGGTACTTACAAGTTTAAAACTCCTTTCTGACAGTGAAAATAACATAAAAATATTTGCATAAAAGATACTCAATGGTTCTCAAAGAGTATCTGAGAGTCGAATCAGCCTATTAACCTTGGTCTGAATAACCAACAACAAATGTGAGCTTTTTGTCACATCTGTGTATTTTCCCCTGTAACCTGATACCTACATTTTAAATGCATTTTAAAAATGTTTCATTTGGCCCTATGATAATTATTTCCCCTGTAAAAAGGCCTTTCCCCGTGTGGAATGAGTTGGGCCTAAAGAGGTCACTGGGAGGCAGGAGCGGGGCTGTCGGAGGTGCCGAAAGGCAGGAGGAGCTCTGGCCTGGGGAGGCCACAGTGAGGCGAGAGCTGGGCGTGGAAAGTCCGCGGGGAGGCAGAGGCTGGGCCTGTGTGGGCCTTCGGGAGGCAGGAGGCTGGCCATGGAGAGGCCGACTGGAGGTCAAGTCCTGGGCCCGGGGAGGCCGCCAGAAGTCAGAAGCAGGCCCGGGAAGGCCGCCCAGAAGTGTGAACGGGGGTGGGCATGAAGAGGCCAGTGGCAGGCAGGAGGAGCAGGGCCTGGAGAGGCTGACCTGAGGAAGTCTGGCAGCTGGAGAGGCCGCCGAGAGGCAGGAGCTGGGCCGGCGGAGGCCGACCGGAGGACGAGTTGGGCCTGCAGGGGCCGCCGGGAGCAGGAGCGATCCCTGGAGAGGCCCACTCGAGGAGAGCGTGGGCCTGCAGAGGATGCCGGTATGCCCGAAGCTGGGCCGAGAGAAGCCGGCCGGAGGAAGTCTGGGGCCTGGAGACGCCGTCGGAGGGCAGGAGCCGAGCCCGGAGATGCCACAGTGAGGCCCGAGTCGGGCCTGACTTCAGGACTTTTGAGCTTCTAAATGCCGCTGAGCAGGAGTTGGTCCGGAGCCGAGTCCAAAGAGGTTGCTGTGAGGCAGGAGCTGGGCCTCCGGCCGCAGTCGGGAGCAGGAGGAGCTGGGCCTGGACAGGAGGCCGGGAGGCTGCGACTGGGCCTGGACAGCCGGTCTGAGGAAGATCTGGGCCTGGAGAGGCTGTGAAAAGGCAAAGACGGGGCCTGGAAAGGCCCTGACCCATGTCAAATGAGCTGGGCCTAAAGAGGCCACTGTGAGGCAGGAGCTGGGCTGTCGGAGGTGCCGAAAGGCAGGAGGAGCTCTGGCCTGGGCAGGCCCCAGTGAGGGTAGAGCTGTGCTTGGAGAGTCCGCTATTAGGCAGGGGCTTGGCCTGTGCGGGCCTTTGGGAGGCAGGAGGCTGGGCATGGAGAGGCCCACTGGAGGTCAAGTCCTGGGCCCGGGGAGGCTGCCAGAAGTCAGAAGCAGGGCCCGGGAAGGCTGCAGAGAAGCGTGAGTGGGGCTGGGCCTGAGGAGGCCAGTGG
>NW_016833404.1:0-3857 GCF_001698545.2 Rhinopithecus bieti | reverse complement strand
TGTGTGTGTGTGTGTGTGTGTGTGTGTGTATGAAATACTACTTAGCCACAAAAAGGAATGAAATAATGGCATTTGCAGCAACCTGGATGGAATTGGAGACCATTATTCCAAGTGAAGTAACTCGGGAATGGAAAACCAAACATCGTATGTTCTTACTCATAAGTGAGAGCTAAGCTATGCGGATGCAAAGGCATAAGAATGATACAATGGACTTTGGGGACCTGGGGGAAGGGTGAGAGGGGGTCAAGGGATAAAAGAATACACATTAGGTACAGTGTACACTGCTCTGGTGATCGATGCACAAAAATCTCAGATGTTGCCACTAAAAAACTTATTCATGTACCAAACACCGCCTGTTCCCCACAAAAACCTATTGAAATAAAATAAAGAAGGGTAAAGAGGAACCAGAAAAAGAAATTGAAAAGCAACCAGTAAAGGAGAGTATGATGTTCACAAAGCCAAAGAAAAACATTATTTCACGAAAATGGTGGCCAACGTTATCAAATGCTGCTGAAAGTTGACATGAGACCTGATAATCAGCCATTGGATTTAGTAAAGTGGCTAGCCCTGATGACCTCACAAGAGTCTTTTGGGTGAAGTGATCAGGAGAAAGCTTGACTGAAAGGGATTTCTGAGAGAACAAAGTAGAGGGGTTGAATGCAGTAAGCACAGACAACAATTTCAAGAAGCTTCACTCAAAAAAGGAATAGAGAAAAGGTAAGTAGTTATAGAGGAAGTAGAGTCAAGATCGCTGTGTTTAATGTTTTATAAGATGAGAAAAACTAATAGTATGTTTGTGTGCCAATGGAAATTATCCACAGAGAGGGCAAAATTGATAATGTAGGAAATATGGGGAAGTATTTCTGGAATAATGTCCTTGGGTTGGAAGTTAGAAAAATAAATATTGGGAGCTGGGGTGTAACCGGAGGGGCGGGACCTTCTCCAAGGTAGAGTTGAGGTTCTGAGCGAGTCTTGTGTTTTAGCTTTAGTGTCTTTTCCTCGTCCCTGCTCGGGGAGTGTAAGGCAGATCGGCCGGCTTTGCTCCAGGCCTCAGGAATATAAGTTTAGGGGCGCGAACCTGGGTGGGACGGGGCAGTTTTTCCAGCGGGCCGTAGGAGAAAATTTTTGGTTCGAGGAAGATAACCACCCTTTTTAAGGAGAAAACTGCACCATGCCCTGCCTCATTTCTACGCGGTGCCCAGTAGGGGTGTATGTGGACCAGTCAATGACCGCCCAAGATCTCTTAGTAGACAACTCAAATAAGGTTAGGTGACGTTGTGGGTGCCTTTGACCCTGGACTTAAGCAAAAAGCGTGGTCGTGGGCGTAGCTACGAGGTGATTGGTGGGTTCCAGGGCCTGCGTGCCCCTCGACGTGAGCAGTGATTGGCGGTGCCGGATAACAGATCCTTCACCTGACCACTCAGTGGCAGGGGACTTGCTACTTCCCGGTCCGGGCGTCTGGCGTGGAGAGTTTGGGGATCTACAGAAACCAAAGGCTTTTCCCTGACTTCATGTGACTGCGGCCGGCGAGCGAGTGAGTCGTGCGTGAGGAATAAGAGGCAAGGCTTTTCCGAGATTGTCTCAGCGATGGCGCTTCGGTCGCGGTTCTGGGGGTTCTCCGTTTGCAGGAACCCTGGGTGCAGGTTCGCAGCCCTCTCAACCAGCTCCAAGCCGGCGGCGAAACCTGAAGTGCACCCTGTGGAAAATGAAGCTGTCGCCCCAGAGTTCACCAATCGAAACCCCCAGAACCTGGAGCTTCTATCTGTAGCCAGGAAAGAGCGGGGCTGGCGGACGGTGTGGCCCTCCCGTGAGTTCTGGCACAGGTTGCGAGTTATAAAGACTCAGCATCATGTAGAAGCACTTGGGGAGCATCAAAATGGCAAGGTTGTGGTTTCAGCATCCACCCGTGAATGGGCTATTAAAAAGCACCTTTATAGTACCAGAAATGTGGTGGCTTGTGAGAGTATAGGACGAGTACTGGCACAGAGATGCTTAGAGGCGGGAATCAACTTCATGGTCTACCAACCAACCCCATGGGAGGCAGCCTCAGACTCGATGAAACAACTACGAAGTGCCATGACAGAAGGTGGTGTGGTTCCACGGGAACCTCGGAGAATCTATGAATAAATGAATAAATGGAAGCATTAATTGTTTTGAACATGTAAATATAAAACTGTCAGCCACTACAGCCATCAAAAGAGACCATCTGGAAGAATAGCCAGCTTGGAAGTTTTACAGCAATAATGTTGCAGTGGAATATTATTTTAGTTAAGGTCATCCTCCTCCCCTTTCTGTTTTTTTAAATCAAGAACTGCATTCTGCCCCCGTCTTGGGCTTCAGAAGCATCTGAGAAAAGCAGTCGTCAATAATAATTAACTTTCAAAGGGCAAGTCAGAAGTTGTTTATAAATTACAAAATAAAGGCATGTTATGAACTCTTAAAAAAAAAGAAAAATAAATATTGACTTTAGATGATAAATCATTCCATTCATCCATAGTAAGTGGCATATGAATATATGAGCACAAATGCAAGTGGATGGATAGATGTGTTCTTGCCAACTCTTAAGGTTACTTTCATGAAATAAGGCAGCATGGTACTTTTCTCCACTTAAAATTTACAAAAGTTAATAATGTCATATAGAATTATGTGGAATTCTTGAAATATTCAGTGATTAAAAGAATATTTACTGAAACATATGTTTTGCCACATATTTTTCTACGCACTGGAGGTAAACCAGAGACAAGTTTCATACTTTTGTAAAGTGAGGACAAACAGATATATATCACAGGGCACACAGCAAAGCCAGCTTTCATAGGGAAGTGAGGAGTCAAGTTCAGAGACAGCAGGCCCCTGGTCCACCATTCTCTCAATATCTACAGAACTGGGGTTGTAGGGGGGATGGTTGGAGGTCCTCTAGTGACTAATTTGAACTTGCCATTCCAGATTCATCTCTCATTCAGTCTTTGACTACATACTTAGCTTCCGTGACTGCAAATCTAACCACCCCAGTACAAAACTACACTGACATTCCCATGTGTACTGGTCTGTTTGTTTGTTTGTTTGTTTATTTTATACTAACTCCTTAGCCTCAAAGCCCTATTCCCCTTCTCATAGCTTACCATTATTTTAAGACCCTACACAGATAACACGTCTTCAGAACCTTTCTTCAAATAAATGTATAATCTTAAGGTTTACAATTAAAAAAAAAAAAAGACTTGTAGCTGTTTAACAAGAGAGATAAAATGAGGTAAAATGGAATGATAAAAGTATTTGATTAATTCAAAGGAAAATGGAAAAAGGAAATAAAAAATGGATGAGATAAATAGAAAACATATGCAAGATGAGTGGCTCAACCTAATCATATCAGTAATCACATTAAATGTAAACAGTCTAAATACCCCAACTAAAAGGCAGAGAGTGTCATTAAAAAACTAAGACCCAACTATATTCTGCCTATAAGAAATGCACTATAAATATAAAGACAAATACGTTAAAAGTATAAAGATGGAAAAAGATATATCATGCTAACACTAGTCAAAAGAAATTTAGAGTGGCTATATTAATATCAAAATAGATTTCAGAGCAAAGAATTATTTCTAGGAATTAAAGGTTATTTCATACTGACAATGTGGTCAGTGAAGAAGATACAACAATCCTAAATGTTTTTGTACCTAATAAAGCTTCAAAATGAATAAAATAAAAACTAATAAAACATCAGCCAGGGGCAGTGGCTCAAGCCTGTAATCCCAGCACTTTGGGAGGCCGAGACGGGCAGATCACGAGGTCAGGAGATCGAGGCCATCCTGGCTAACACGGTGAAACCCCGTCTCTACTTAAAAAAAATACAAAAAACTAGC
>NW_016833403.1:0-205 GCF_001698545.2 Rhinopithecus bieti | reverse complement strand
TCGAGAGAGAGAGAGAGAGAGAGAGAGAGAGAGAGAGAGAGAGAGAACACCCAAGCACGTGCCTAGTGTCCAACAGGAGCACAGAAAGGACAGGGATTCCTCCAGTTGTTTAATGACCAGCCCCACTTGTCACCGCCACATAAAATCCACACGGCAGCTTCAACATGTTTCATTCAGGATTCCATGGAAATCAGGCTGAAGAACG
>NW_016833402.1:0-2996 GCF_001698545.2 Rhinopithecus bieti | reverse complement strand
CCCTGTTTTCAGGCCCTCAACATGTCTCACCTAAGCTGTGTAGCAGTCTCCTAACTGATCCCTGACACTTCAGTGTTGCCCCTCTCTCTTCACCACTGAAAGACAGACTACCTAAAACAAAATTATCATGAGACTTCCCTTCTTAAAATCCCTTTTTGACTCTATTGCCTATTAAATAATATCTGTACTTCTTAATATAATGTACAGACATCTCCCGTTAGTCCCTGCTCTACATCTGTTACTGCAGTAATAGGTAAATGTTTATAATTTCCCCTAGAGTCCCTCTGCTATTCAGTGCTTCCATGAATTTGTTCATTATGATCCTTTTCTCTGAAACTCCCTCACCACTTTTTCTCCTGCTTAATTATTTACTGTCCTTCAAGCCCAAGCTCAAGCATCATCTTTTTCAGAAAACCTACTCTGAAGTTCCAGAATGGACCAATGGCCCCTTTTAATGTTCCCCATAGTGTTGATCTCTATCTTTTCACTTCAAGCATACTTTTAAATGTACTTCCTGAATATAGTTTGTTATGATTTTAATATTTATATTTTTGTATGTGTTTTTCTTATCTTTGTGATTTCTGTTGACTCCTACTTATGGTAGTTTGACTCTTCAACTCTTCGTTAAATTTTAGAAATAGGTCATATTTGTCTTAACTCTGGGTACCCTGAGAGACTGGAATTGGGATGATTTGCCTGGTTTCTGCTTGGTTCTGGAAGTAGTACCAATCAGGAACCATTCTAGTTTGATTTATTGGTTTGCAGTTTATTGGACTATGAATATGGTGTAAATTCAGATTCCAGCATAAGAGTAAAGCTGGTTAGAAAACATTTGGGAAGACTATTAAAATTATTAATGTTTTAAAATCCACTGCCTGCAGAGACTGAATTGCTTGTGGGTTCACTTGTCATATCCTTCCAACTTTGTCTTTTGTACTAAATATATAGCCCATTTTATTGTCTGGATTTATGTGGAGGTCTCAGACTCAGTTTCTTACTTTGTCAGGTTCAAATCCTATTAGTCAGTTAACCAGAGAAATTCTAGATCTCCAGGATTGCTGAACAGATTCCCAGGAATATGTCAGAGCATTTCAAAGTCCCCTATTGACATTTCATTCCCAGCTTTTTGAAAAAGAAAGTATTTTGATTTTCCTATTGATTGCCCCAATTCCTGTTTACTAACTCAGGCAGCCACAATGTTAACTAACAAAGCTCTAGGTTTTTGGTTTTGACCCACTTCCAGGGCATCACCAGCTTCTGTGTTGACTGATGACTTTAGTTTCACCTCTAGATTGTGTGTGCAATTGTGCGTGTGTCTGTAATCATTCTGTACTTCCTTTACATTTTTGCGAGTTCAGAAATGTATTTAAAAGTGTATTTGGGGCCGGGCGTGGTGGCTCACGCCTGTCATCCCTTTGGGAGGCCGAAGCAGGAGGATAACCTGAGGTCAGGAGTTCAAGACCAGCCTGGCTAACATGGTGAAATCCCGTCCCTACTAAAAATACAAAAGTTAGCCGTGCATGGTGGCATTCACCTGTAATCTCAGCTACTAGGCTGAGGCAGGACAACAGCCTGAACTCGGGAGGCAGAGGTTGCAGTGAGCCAAGATCACACCTCTGTGCTTTAGTCTAGGCAACAGAGCGAGACTCTGTTTCAAAAAAATAAAAATAAAAGTGCATTTGGAAGTGATATCAGTAAAAATGGGAAGCTGGGAACCTTCGAAAATTCCTTTATTCATGAAAGCAACTGGGAAAAATAGAAGCACCTTTTTCAGAACTCCGGAAAATATCCAAAGGCTTGCTGCAATCTTGGGAGCATTTATTCAAGAATGTAGGCTGAATTTTGGTGAGAATAGTGAACTTTGTAGTGTTCTTACTTTCTCTATGCTGATCACATCCTCCCAGTTCCATGGTAGCTTTGAAAACTAACATCCTACAATCTTGCTGAAAAACAAGCTCCTGGGAACCATAGAAAAGAACAAAAGGGGGTTGGGACTCATTCAAAGTCTTATTCCCAGAGAAGTGTCATTATGTGACTTGACTAGGAGGTCCCAGGAAGACCCCACTCACAAGGCTATCTTTGTTTGGCCTGACTTAGAGCTCCCCCAGCCTTTGGTCAGGGGATATGTGTTGAAGACAATCAGAGGCAATTGCTGAACATCATGGCTACCTGGGGTATAGATAAGTTGAGATACACAATATGCTAACAGAAATGTAAACAAAAGAAAGCAAACAAAGAAAAAAACAAATGCTGAGAGTACTAAACTTGATTGCTGTCAGAAGACATTTCTGTTCATGTCTTCCAACTACAAATTTAATGTCTTTTCCATCTCAACTGAGTACTTATCATGCAGTGTAGCTATAACTTTTGCAGCTTGAGGTTTGACAGCAAAACTGGCACAGATTTCTTTGTTCTTCTTCACAATTTTATGGGTAAAGGATTTCTCCTTACTGTAAATCTTAGCAACCTCAGCCTATAATATTTTTCTTTTCTTATGATGTCAGAGACTTTCACCTTTTCACTTAAAGGAAGCACATTGTGGCTTCTCTCTGGCATATCCAAATCGCCAGGATAATTACCATTGCATATTGGGGCAATTATGAAGTGAAATAAGGGTTACTTGTATAACACCCCTATGATGCCATGACAGTTGGTGTGAGAATCAAGATGGCTACTTAGGGTCTAATGAGACTTATTAATCAAGAGTTCTATATGTAGCAAAATATCCTTCCACATTGAAGGAGAAACATAAGACATAAGTATCTTAAGACTTTTAAGACATTCCTTGATAAACAAAGCTAACAAAATTTGTTGCTTGAAGACATCTCTGTAAGAAATACTAATGGGAGTCATTTAGGCTGAAATGAAAGAATACTAGGTAATAACTAAAATCCATGTGAGGAAATAAAGAGGTGATAAAGATAACTATATGAGTAAATATAAAAGGCAGTATAAGCATAAAGCAATTCTCATAAATGGATTGATGAAGATAGAGC
>NW_016833401.1:0-1890 GCF_001698545.2 Rhinopithecus bieti | reverse complement strand
ATTAGCTGAATATATATATATATATATATATACATATATATATATATATATGTATGTATATATAAGCTTTTAATTTGGAAATTTATTTTCTTCTTCTTTTTGCTTATTTCTTTCACTGAATTTTTCTCAGTCATGTCATCTACAACTCCTATTGGACAAACAGTAGTACCTGTAAATTCATCTTTTATATTTTGGCTTTTCTTTCATATTTTCCATCTCCATGTCTTCTTTGTGCTACATTTTAGGGATTAGTTTGTTCTTCCAGCTCTGTTTGTTGAGGTTGAGACTTTTCTTTGGCTATCGGTTTTCACCAAATGTTTGACAGGTTTGGTTTATTTGTTCTTATTCATACTTGATAAATGGCTTTGGTGAATGTAGGAGATGATTGCATTGGTCAATTTCTTGTGATGGCTGTGTGTGTATGTGTTTTGGGTTTTATATTCGTTTAGGCACTTCCCTGATATCTAGGTCAGAATTTTCAATGCAGACTTTATCTGGAGAGAAAATTTTGTTTCTTAATCCTTTTCTTCCCCTTGTTTGTCCTTATGGAGATAAGAGGTTACATCAGGGTTTACTATGCTCTTTTTTTTTATTACCAATATTCAGTTGAGAGTTCTTCTCAGCCAAACTTTTTTTTTTAAGACATAAAGATTTTTATACCTTTATTTTAAATAGCTGAAAGCAAGTAAAAATAACTAATTTTGCTAAATACTCCAACAAAGTATTTTGAATTACATATTCAGAGTACAAATTAGTCAGAGACATTAAAATTATTCCCAAATTACGGAGCCTTAGAAAAAAAGAATTATACAAACACAAAACCCACTAGGGAGTTGATTTCTTGCATATTTTTCTATGGAATGTGTCCTTTGGCTCAAGTATTCTCCTTTCACTGAAACTATCTAACGGACTTCGAAACCCACTATAAACATGGGGGAAAAAAGTCTTTAAATGGCTTTACTAGTGACATGATGACACTCATGTCCATCTGTGTTTGATACTAAATGCCAGCATCAAGTACATTTTCAGAACATGAAAACAGGCATGTGCTTTTAACAAAAGTTTGTGGGATTGCTGAGCAACACGTGTGAACATCTCAATAAACATTTTAAAGGAAAGAACATAATTAGCTCATTTGTTTTACAGAAGTGATGAAGTGTAATAGAGTTCAACCTGTTAAAACACACTTGCCAAAATTTTAAGAAGTAGTTTTCTACTTAGAGCTTTGGGAAAGAGCAATGATGGAGGACATAAAAAGAAAAATTATTGCACTAAATAAAACTCTCCTGTACTTTTGAGAATTAGCTAACATATAAGCAATCCTAGCAGGTTGGAAGATGTAGAATAATATACATTACCTTTTAAATACATAATTTATGGTATTAGGTCTAACATTTAAGTCTTTAATCCATCTTGAATTAATTTTTGTATAAGGAGTAAGGAAAGGATCCAGTTTCAGCTTTCTACTTATGGCTAGCCAATTTTCCCAGCACCATTTATTAAATAGGGAATCCTTTCCCCATTTCTTGTTTTTGTCAGGTTTGTCAAAGATCAGATGGCTGTAGATGTGTGGTATTATTTCTGAGGGCTCTGTTCTGTTCCATTGGTCTATATCTCTGTTTTGGTACCAGTACCATGCTGTTTTGGTTACTGTAGACTTGTAGTATAGTTTGAAGTCAGGTAGCGTGATGCCTCCAGCTTTGTTCTTTTGACTTAGGATTGTCTTGGCAATGCAGGCTCTTTTTTGGTTCCATATGAACTTTAAAGCAGTTTTTTCCAATTCTGTGAAGAAAGTCATTGGTAGCTTGATGGGGATGGCATTGAATCTATAAATTACCTTGGGCAGATGGCCATTTTCACGATATTGATTCTTCCTATCCATGAGCATGG
>NW_016833400.1:0-1281 GCF_001698545.2 Rhinopithecus bieti | reverse complement strand
GCAATCTCTCAGAAAGCTTCTCTATAGTTATAATGTGAGGATATTTCCTTTTTTACAATGGGACCCTATTGTCTCCCAAATATCCCTTTGCAGAATCCACGACAACAGTGTTAGCAAAGTGTTCCAAGAAGGGAAGGTTGGAACTCTGAGTGATGAAGTCACACATTAGAAAGCAATCTCTCAGAAAGCTTCTGTATAGTTATTATGTGAGGATATTTCCTTTTTCACCATGGGCCCCTATGGACTCCCAAATATCACTTTGCAGTTTCCACAAAAAGAGTGGTAGCAAACTGCTTCCTGAGGTCTAAGTTGTAAGTCTGTGAGATGAACTCACTGATCAGAAAGCAGTTTCTCAGAAAGCTTCCTTCAAATTTTGAACTGATGATATTTCCTTTATCAGTGTAGGCCTCAATGCGATCCAAAGAAGCCCTTCTGAGGTTCCTCCAAGACACTGTTATGGACGGCTCCACGAAACATAAGTGTATGTCTGTGAGATGAATTCACACATCATCAAGAAGATTCCAAGAAAGATTCTTTCTAGTACTCCTCTGAGGATATTTCCTTTGTCACCATAAGCTTCATTGCGCTAAGAAGTATCCCAATGCAGATTTCCAGAAAACTTTGTTAGCAAACTGATCACTGAATAGAAACGTGTAAATCTGTGAGTTGCATTCACACATGGCAATGCAGTTTCTCAGAAGGCTTCTTTCCGGTTTTGTTCTGAGGATATGTCCTTGTTCACCACAGCCCTCAATGAGCTCCCAAATATCACTTTGCAGAATCCACGACAACAGTGTTAGCAAACTGTTCCAAGAAGGGAAGGGGGAACTATGTGTGATGAAGTCACACATCAGAAAGCAATCTCTCAGCAAGCTTCTCTTTAGTTGTTATCTGAGGATATTTCCTTTTTCACAATCGGCCCCTACGGGCCCCAATATATCACTTTGCGGATTCCACGAAAAGAGTGTTAGCAAACTGCTTCCTGACATCTAGGCATAAATCTTTTAGGTGAATTCACAGAGCAGAAAGAAGTTTCTCAGAAAGCTTCTTTCAGGTTTTGAACCGATGATATTTCCTTTATCAGCGTAGGCCTCAATGATATCCAAAGAAGCCCTTCTCAGGTTCCTCAAAGACAGTGTTAATGGACTGCTACACGAAACATAAGTGTAACTCAGTGAGATGAAATCACACATCCAAAAGAAGTTTCTACGAAAGCTTTTTTCTAGTTTTCTCTGAGGATATTTCCTTTGTCACCGTAAGCTTCCTTGCACTAAGAAATAT
>NW_016833399.1:0-1207 GCF_001698545.2 Rhinopithecus bieti | reverse complement strand
CCATAGAGCTTCACCATTGTTTTCATGGAGCAGTTTAGTAGCACTGTTTTGGGGAATTGAGATGAGATATTTTGGACCGCTTTGAAGCATATGGTGAAAAAGGAAACATCCTCAGATAAAAACTACAAAGAATCCTTCTGAGAAACTTCTTTGTGGTGTGTGTATTCATCTCACAGAGTAGCACGATTCTTGTCTTGGAACAGTTAGTTAAAATTGTTTTCACGGAATCTCAAATAGGATATTCAGGAGCACATTGAAGTCTATGGTGGCAAAGGAAATATTTTCAGACAAAAACCAAAAAGAAGCATTCTTAGAAAATGCTTTTTGGTGTGTGAATTTGTCTCACTGATTTACATCATTTTTTTCATGCAACAGTTTGCTAACACTATTTTCGTGGAATCTGAAAAGGGATATGCAGTTCAATGAAGCCTGTATTGAAAAAGGAAATATCCTTAGACAAAAAGTAGAAAGAAGCTTTCTATGAAGCCGCTTTCTGACTTGTGAATTCATCTTACAGATTTACACGATTCTTTTCATGGAACAGCTTGGTAACACTGTTTTTGGGAATCTGATAAGGGATATTTTGGATCACATTGAAGCCTATGGTGACAAACGGAATATTCACAGATAAAAACTAGATAGAAGCTTTCTGAGAAACTGATTTGCAATGTGTGTATTTACCTAAAAGAGTAGTACAATTCTTTTCTTGGAGCAGTTTGCTAAAACACTTTTTTCTTGGAATCCTCAATGGGATATTTCGGAGTGCATTGAAGCTTGTGGTGACTGCTCAGTGAAATAAAAGAGGACACAAAGAAATGGAAGAACATTCCATGCTCATGGATGGGAAGAATCAATATTGTGAAAATGGCCATACTGCCCAAGGTCATTTATAGATTCAATGCCATCCCCATCAAGCTACCAATGACTTTCTTCACAGAATTGGAAAAAACTGCTTTAAAGTTCATTTGGAACCAAAAAAGGGCCTACATTACCAAGAAAATCCTAGGTCAAAATAACAAAGCTGGAGGCATCACGCTGCCTGACTTCAAAATATACTATAAGGCTACAGGAACCAAAACAGCATGGTACTGGTACTAAAACAGAGATAGAGACCAATGGAACAGAACAGAGCCCTCAGGAATAATATCACACATCTACAGTCATCTGATCTTTGACAAACCTGACAAAAACAAGAAATGGTAAAAGG
>NW_016833398.1:0-3069 GCF_001698545.2 Rhinopithecus bieti | reverse complement strand
ATCACCATGGGAACAGCTACCGTAAAGATGGTAGTTATCCTTGCAGGCAATAAAGAATAGTTCCTTGTGTAACCTGAATCTAATCAAACTTTTAGACCTCATTTCCAGTTTGGAAATACATGGGACAGGAGAATAAGTTAACACCATAAAGAAACAATCTGACAAATTGAGAATGTGGTTTATTTTGTTATCTTTGGTGACGAGCTTAGAGTTCACATTCTATAAGACAATTGGGCTGGATTCTTTCCTAAGTCAGTTTGATGTAAAAAAGATGGGTGGGGGGACTCTAGATTTAAAAAGACTACAGTGACATGATAACTAATGCAACGCATGTACACTGAATGAACCCCGGATTTTAACAAGAAATATTTTTAAAAGCTAAATAAAAGGTCTGTGACTAGACTCATTTTTTTTTTTTTGCATGTGATGTCCAGCTGTTCCAGCACTGTTTGTTGAAAAGTATCTGCTCCTTTGTTGTAGATCAGTTGACTGTATTCATGTGGGTCTATTTCTGGGCTCTCTATTCTGCTCCACTGATCTGTTTGTCTCTTCCTTGGCCAGTATCACACTGTCTCAATTACTGTAGTTTTATAGTAGATTTTGAAGTTAGGGAATGTCAGTCCTTCAGTTTTGTTCTTCTCTATCAATATTGTGTCGGCTATTCTGGATCTTTTGCCTATCCATATACATTTGAGAATCAGTTCGTTGATATCTGCAAAGTAACTTGCTGGAATTTTGATTGAGACTGCACTGAATCTATAGATCAAGCTGGGAAGAAGTAACATCTTTACAATATTGAGCCTTCCTATCCATGAACATGGAATCCAGTCCATTCATTTAGTTATCTGACTTATTTCATCAGAGTTTCACAGTTTTCTTCATATAGGTCTTGTACATATTTTGTTAGGCTCATACCTAAGAACTTCAGGGTTTGAACATTTTAATGAAAAAAAGTTACTTGAGGATAAAGTCAGATACTTGAAAGGAACCTTTGAGACATGGTGCACTCTCTTCAGCTGAAGATGCAGATAATGAAAAGCTGGTACAGTGGAATGAGCAGGGGTTGTTTTCATCTTATTTCTGCCATGAATGTGACGGGAAACCTTAGGGTAAGACTTATCTTTCTGGGTCCCTTTTGTACACATTAATGTAAGTAGTGAACTGGACTTAGTTTACACCTCTTATCTCATTTGAGCCTCATAAAAATCTTATGACGTAGTTAGAATTCTTGCTCTTAGCAAGAAATTAGGGTTCAGAGAGGGCCATGGCCATGAGATGGCAAAAATGGGAGTGTGCTCCAGACCCTTGGATTGACTTCAGGTCCCATGCTCTTCCCACTATGTCACCGAAAACAGCCACTATTCCTTCCTTGTTACAATCCTGCCTGAAAAGCTGGACTCATCAGAATGTGGTGTGATGTGAAAGCTTGCAAACAAAAGAAAAGCAAATCTACAAAAGGCAAGTGTTTACAGCACACACACATTATGTGTGGGAGGAAATACTACGGCTGCAGTTAGTGAAGATTTGAAGTTCTGGGATTTTATCTGAACTTACAGGACATAATGTTAAATAAGCTAAATTTTGTATTCGTTTTTCTTTCCAAAAAGTAGATAGTATCTATCTGTCCGTCTGCCTGTCTATCTAACCATCCATCCATCCTCTACTTATGCCTAAGGGATATGAACTATCACACCCCTGAGGGGGGCTGCTTGCACCTGGCTAGGTCTTAATTGTAAAGAGATACTCTGGTCACTGCCCTGAACATTAAACAGGCATTACACTTTACAATTAATTCTCTAGCTCACTTCCACTGGGACTTGAGGGGTCAATTCTTGCAACAGCTGATACCCCTGAAAAGTTGAGAAGAATAAGCAGAGATCTCTTAAGAGTTGTAAAAATGCTTTGAATATATACGTATATCTGTATCTATGTATTTTTACTAATAGTCTGCATCTGACTGATATAAAGAAGCCATCAGGTTTAAGACACTACCAACCTTTGTGGCGAATATAAGGCTTTATCTGGTTCCAGACTTTGGTCAGCAGGCTGAGTTTTAGACGATTATAAGGTGCATTTGATACTAAATTTGCAAGGCACTGTAAAACACAAAAAGTAGTTCATCAAAAGGCTTGATTAAACCACACCATAGAAACAAATTTTGCAGCGTTTAATTAGAAAAGTTTTCACACAACTAAAAATTAATTTTTTTTTTTAAACTAATACTTGTATTCTCATTGGTACAACTAAAGATAAAGAA
Organism: Rhinopithecus bieti; assembly: GCF_001698545.2. NCBI lineage: Eukaryota > Metazoa > Chordata > Mammalia > Primates > Cercopithecidae > Rhinopithecus > Rhinopithecus bieti. Next base: position 812 of record NW_016833398.1, on the reverse strand, counting down.
GTATTTTTAGCAAATCATTTATTAGGACATACAGAGATAGAGATTATAGGTAAGATCAGACAAGTAGGTACAGACTTCCAAATAGGGTATTTTTAATAAAACTATTACTTAGTTATATTCTTAAGTCAAGTTACTTTTGGGGTATGTAAAACCGTATACAAAATCAAAACAGAGAAGCCCCCTCTGGAACCCACAGTTGGTACATTACCTTAATTATCTGAGTAAGGGTCTGTGAGGATGACTCTGCCACCAAAGCTAACAAAAGACATCTGTGCAACTCTCTAATGCTGGAAGCGATCATTATGGAGAAGGGGGTAAAAGCCCTTCTGTGGTCACTGGTATCTTCAGCAACAGAAAGAAATTGCTTTGAGCCTTCCAAGATGGCAGATAAAACTTGCAGAGCACAGGCACGTGTCTGAAATTTCGGGATGATTCACATTGATTAGTTGAAAATTAGGAGTCAGATTCCCTTCTTCCTATACATGTTTAATGTTCGAAGTATTTACAATCATTTTAATTAGAAGAATAAAGGCAATGGGACTATCTGTTAGTTCCTAAAAACTAGGCCACTTGCATCCCACACCTAAGAAAAGAATCTTTATTTTATTTTTATTTTAGAGACACAGTCTCGCTCTGTCACCTAGGCTGCAGTGCAGTGGTGCAATCATAACTCACTGCAGCCCCAAACTCCTGGGCTCCAGCAATCCTCCCACGTCAGCCCCACAAGTAGCTAGGACTACAGGTGCGTGCCACCACACTTGGCTAAAAAATACTCTAGAAACACATTGCTGTTAGATTTCTTACAGTAAGAA
>NW_016833397.1:0-1209 GCF_001698545.2 Rhinopithecus bieti | reverse complement strand
TTCAAAGTGCTTCATATATATTATTTTCCTCAAAACAACTCTGTGAAATAGACACTATTATTGTCATCCCCACATTTTAGATGGAGATATTGAGGCACAGCAAGACCGTGTAACCTTGCCAAAGTGGTGGAGCCAGGACTTGAACCTGTGTTTTCAGGTTTTAGAGCCTCCACCATTCACCACCACACCATATTGCGTAGCATGATACTTCCTCTGGTTAAAGTGTTTTATTAGCTTGGGAGTATTTTCTGAATAATTTGAATCTTATAAATTTGCTTCAAAGAATACAAGTAAATTGAACTGAAAGATCTAATATAGAATGTGTGGCATTTGTGAATAAATTATAGGACTCTCTGGTTTTAAATAATAATTATCTGCTTATCTTGTGACTTTTGTCGGCAGGGCTGCAATGTGCTTGCCTCATTTTCCTTCTCTTCAATAGGAGAAGATGGGCTCAGAGACAGGCACAATTTATCATAAAATCTCATCACACTTTCCCTCACCATCTGGAAGTTGGAGATAGGTTTGTGAAATCTTGGTTGAGAAAGAGTTGAATGCCACTTGTAGCATAATGAGTTTAAGAAAGATGGTTTTACTAGCCAGTTCTGTTGCACAGAGTCCTGCAAGTTTTGGTAATTAACATATGTGATTGACAGTTTTCTCCCAAAGATTATCAGGGTTCTAGAGGAAATTATCTTACAGTTTTATTCTGCTGCTAAAGTGCTATATTTCTTTATGGATGAACTAACTAATTCTTGATCACTTGTTTTCATTAGACATTTCTCTGCCTCTTTATCTGGTGCTTTATGTCTTTTATGTCCAACCCCAGGTTTCTTCTTCTAATTGCAAGAAAATCATTGAAATTTTCTCTCTCTGAAACTCCTGGGCTCAAGTGATCCTCCTTCATCTGCCTCCTGAGTAGCTGGTATTCCAGATGTGCACCACTGATCAGATACACACATATACAACCATACTTATAGACACACAAACATCCACATATATATACAAACACACAGAGACGTACACATATCCACACATACTCATTAGATATACATTTACACGCACAAACACACATGTGCACACACACACATATACACATCTTGTTTCCATCTTCCTCTCAGGACTCGGGGCTCTCAGAGAGTGGAAAGAGTCTTGTACCATGAGCCCAGGATCTACTGTGCAAACTTGCCCAAGCGTCTTCCCTCTTAA
>NW_016833396.1:0-439 GCF_001698545.2 Rhinopithecus bieti | reverse complement strand
CTCTCAATGATTTCTGACTTTATTCTATTAACTCTTATTAATGATCACAGTTTATTTTGTGAATTTTGCAGCCCAAGTGACAACAATTTATTCTGTAAACTGGGATTCTATTTGCAAAATAGGGACTGCAGACTGTGAGTGGCTTAATGGAGTCATTCCCACATTCAGAGCCAGTGTTTTCAGGTGAACTTTCTGCAGAGTCCTGGTGAAGAGAACTTTAACGTCACAAAGGTATTGATAGCGAAGGAGAAGATTTCCAAGGGTTATTTCAAGGTTTGAAGCAAATCAGTGGTTTTACTGTTTGCTCGCCACAAATATATACAGTCCCGTCCAATACGTATTTATTCACTGATTCAGTTAATATTTATTGAACAGTGTCCTTAAGGCCTGGCAAAGTCAGGGATACTTTTCATCTCTGCCCTAGAGCATGTTTGATTGC
>NW_016833395.1:0-1212 GCF_001698545.2 Rhinopithecus bieti | reverse complement strand
TGCAGAAAAGCCTTCTCAGATACTTCTTTGTTGTGGGTGAATTCAGTCCACAGAGGGCCATCATTGTTTTCACTGAGAAGCTTGCTAGCAGTGTTGTTGCAGAATCTGCAATAACCTCATCTTAAAAAAAAAGAATCTTTCTGAGAAACCGCTTTGTGATGTGTGAATTCAAACCACTGAGTTACACCTGTGTTTCGTGGGGCCGTTGCCTAGCTCTGTTTGTGTGGAATCTGAGAACTGATATTTCGGATCCCTTTGAAGACAACGGGGCCAATGGAAATAGCCTCCGATAAAAATCAGAAAGAAGCTTACTGAGAAACTTCTTTGTGATCTGTGAATTCATCTCACAGAATTACAACTTAGATCTCAGAAAGCAGTTTGCTAACACTCTTTTCGTTGAATCTGCAAACTGATTTTTGGGAGCCCATAAGAGCCCATGGTGAAAAAGGAAATGTCCTCAGGTAATAATTAGAGAGACGCTATCTCAGACATTGCGTTCTGCAGTGTGACTTCATCAACAGAGTTCCACCCTTCCCTTCTTGGAACACTTTGGTAACACTGTTGTTGTGGATTCCGTAAAGTGATATTTTGGAGCTCATGGAGGGCAATGGTGAAAAAGGAAATATCCTCAGATCAAAACTGGAAAGAAGCCTTCTGTGAAACTGCTTGGTGATGTGTGAATGCAACTCACAGAATTACAGGTTTCTCTTCAGTCATCAGTTTGCTAACACAGTTTTCTGGCAATCTGCAATGGGATACTTCTTAGCGCAATGAAGCTTACGGTTACAAAGGAAATATCTTCAGATGAAAACTAGAAGGAAGCTTTCTAAGGCACTTCTTCGTGATGTGTGAATTCATCTCACAGAGTACCACTTATGTTTCCTGGAGCAGTCCATTAACACTCTCTTTGAGGAAGCTGAGAAGGGCTTGTTTGGATCGCATTGAATCCTATGCAGAGAAAGAATATATCATCCGTTCAAAACATGAAAGAATCTTTCTGAGAAACTTCTTTGTGGTCTGTGAAGTCACCTCACAGGGTTACACCTTAGTCCTCAGGAAGTAGATTGCTAGCACTCTTTCCGGGGAATCTGCAAAGTGATCATTGGGAGCCCGTAGGGGCCCTTGGTGAAAAAGGAAATATCCTCAGATAATACCTAGAGAGAAGCTTTCTGAGAGACGGCTTTCTGATGCGTGACTTCATCACACAGAGTT
>NW_016833394.1:0-435 GCF_001698545.2 Rhinopithecus bieti | reverse complement strand
GTCTGGACACGCTGTGGCTGCAAAAGGAGCATTCAGTTATGGTCCTTTGAATGTTCCAGAGTCATGTTTAATAAAAATCTTCACGTTTACCCACAGCCAAGTCTTGATTTAATAACAGGTACTGCAGGTCTCTGGGTGGGGCTGAGTCTGTTTTAGAAGCAGCTGCACCATCCGAGGGGCAGGTCCGTGTGGGCTGGCAGGTGGCCTGGTCCTTGGAGCACAGGGTGGACCTGACCCAGTCCTGGCAGTGCGGGACCTTGCAGTTCTAGAATGTAGTGATGCAACCTGTGGCATAAATAAAAAGCCTCATGTGCCCCCATGAGAAGCTGGGGCTTCCCCTCAGTACTGTGGTGTGCTGTGTTTGTGATCGTGCAGATGTAAAAGGGTGAGGGAGATGCCTAAAAACCAGGCTCCCAAAGACAGCCCTTCATGTCT
>NW_016833393.1:0-205 GCF_001698545.2 Rhinopithecus bieti | reverse complement strand
CTTTCGCAGCGAAGCCTGTGTCTGTCTCCAAGGAGTGTCACGTGTGTCGTGGGAATCACCTCCTTAATTCTTCCTGCTTTTGAGGGCTCGGGTAGCTCTGCCTGTTTCACCCGGGACGAGCAGCGGGTGGTCTCTGGCTGCTGTGGGACTAGGGCTTGGGGGTGCATCATCACATCCGGTGGCCTGTCCAGGTGGGCATCATTGC
>NW_016833392.1:0-3951 GCF_001698545.2 Rhinopithecus bieti | reverse complement strand
TAGGTGGGAACTGAACAATGAGATCACTTGGACTTGGGAAAGGGAACATCACACACCAGGGCCTATCATGGGGAGGAGGGAGGGGGGAGTTATATGCATTGGGGTGTTATACCTGATATAAATGACGAATTGATGGGTGCTGACGAGTTGATGGGTGCAGCACACCAACATGGCAAAAGTATACATATGTAACAAACCTGCACCTTATGCCCATGTACCCTAGAACTTAAAGTATAATAATTAAAAAAATAATTTTTAAACAAAAAAACTGGAAACAAGCTTTCTGAGAAGCTCATTAGTGATGTGTGATTTCATCTCAGAGTTACACTACTCTCTCGTGGAGCCGTTTGCTAGCACTACTTTTGTGGCATCTGGGAAGGTATATTTCGATTGCTTTGAAGCCTATGGTGACAAAGGAAATATAATCAGATAAAAACTAGTAGGAAGCTTTCTGAGAAACTGCTTTGTGATGTGTGAATTCATCTCACAGAGATACACCACCCTTTTCATGGAGCAGTTTGTCAGCACTGCTTTTGTGGAATCTGAGAAGGGATATTTCGGATTGCTTTGAACCCCATGGTGAAAAAGGAAATATCCTTCGATATAAACTGGGACGAGGCTTTCTGAGAAACAGCTTTGTGATATGTGAATTCATTTCACAGAGTTACACAACTCTTTCCTGTTGCAGATTGCTAGCACTGTTTTTGTGGAATCTGAGAAGGGATATTTTGGATTGCTTGAAGCTTGTGGGACAAAAGTAATATCCTCATTGAAAAACTAGAAAGAAGTTTTCTGAGAAACTGCTGTGTGATGTGTGTAGTCATCTCACAAACTTGCAAAGTTCTTTTCCTGGAGCAGTTTAGTAACATTGTTTTCCTTTAATCTGCAATGGGATATTGCTAGCGCAATGAGTGCTATGGTGAAATAGGAAATGTCCTCAGATAAAAACTGGAGAGAAGACTTCAGAGTAACTGCATTGTGATGTGTGAATTCATCTCACAGAGTTACACAAATCTTTCATAGAGCCGTTTGCCAGCACTGATTTTGGGGTACCTAGAAGGGACTTTTCTGAATGCATTGAATCCTACCATGGCAAAGGAAATATCCTCAGATAAAAACTGGAAACAAGCCATCAGAGAAACTGCTTTTTGATGTGTGAATTCATCTCACAGAGTTCCACTACTCTTTCACGGATCAGTTTGCTAGCACTGTTTCTGTGGAATCTGAGAAGGGATATTTTGGATCGCTTTGAACCCTATGGTGACAAAGGAAATATCCTTAGATAAAATTTAGAAAGCAGCTTTCTGAGAATCTCTTTTGTGATGTGTGTATTCATCTCACAGGGTTACACCATTCTTTCATTGAGCAGTTGCTGACACTATTTTCCTGCAATGGGTTATTCCGGAGGGCATTGAGGCCTATGGTGAAAAAGAAAATATCCTCAGATGAAAATTTAAAAGAAGCTTTCTGAGAAACTGCTTTCTGATGTGTGAATTCATCACACAGAGTTACACTACTCTTCCATGGAGCAGTTTGCTAGCCCTGCTTTTGTGGAATCTGAGAAATGATATTTTTGATCGCTTTGAAACCCATGCTGACAAAGGAAATATCCTCAGATAAAAACTGGAAAGAAGCTTTCCGACAAACTGCTTTGTGATGTGTGAATTCATCTCACAGACCTACACCATTTTTTTCATGGAGCAGTTTGTTAGCACTGTTTCTGTTGAATCTGAGAAGGGATATTTTGGTTTGCATTTAAGCCCATGGTGAAAAAGGAAATATCCCCAGATAAAAACTGGAAACAAGCCATCTGAGAAACTGATTTGTGATGTGTGAATTCATGTTACAGAGTTACACTACTCTTTCATGCATCAGGTTGCTAGCACTGTTTCTGTGGAATCTGAAAAGGGATATTTTGGATTGCTTTGAAGCCTGTGGTGACAAAGGAAATATCCTCAGATAAAAACTAGAAAGAATCTTTCTGAGAAACTGCTTTGTAGTGTATGTATTCGTCTCACAGAGCTACACCATTCTTCCATTGAACAGTTTGCTAACACTATTTTCGTGAAATCTGCTATGGCGTATTCGGGAGGGCATTGACCCCAAGGGTGAAAAGAAAAGTCCTCAGATAAAAACTTGAAAGAAGCTTTCTGAGAAACTGCTTTGTGATGTGTGAATTCATCTCACGAAGTTACACCAATATTTCATGGAGCCGTTTGCTAACACTGTTTTTGTGGAATCTGAGAAGGGACATTTCTGATAGCTTTGAATCCTATCATGACAAAGGAAATATCCTCAGAGAAAAACTGGAAACAAGCTTTCTGAGAAACTGCTTTGTGACATGGGAATTCATCTCACAGAGTTACACTACTCTTTCATGGAGCAGTTTGCTAGCACTGTTTTTGTGGAATCTGAGGGAGGGATATTTTAGATCACTTTGAAGCCTTTGGTGACAAAGGAAATATCCTCATATGAACCCTAGAAAGAAGCTTTCTCAGAAACTGCTTTGTGATGTGTCAATTTATCTCAAAGAGTTACATCATTCTTTTCATGGAGCAGTTTATAGCACTGCTTTTGTGGAATCTGAGAAGGGATATTTTGAATTGTGTTAAATTCCATGGTGAAAAAGGAAATATCCTCCAATAAAAACTAGAAAGAAGCTTTCTGAAAAACTGCTTTGTGATGTTTGTATTCGTCTCACAAAGTTACACCTTTCTTTTCATCTGCAATGGGATATTGTGAGTGCATCGAGTGCTCCGGTGAAAAGGAAATATCCTCAGATAAAACTGGACAGAAGCCTTCGGAGAAACTCCTTTGTGATGTGTGAATACATGTCACAGAGTTACATCGTTCTTCCATTGAGAAGCTTGCTAACATTGTTTTCTTGGAATCTGCAACTTGATATTCGGGAGGGCATTGAAGCCTGTATTTAAAAAGGAAATAACCTCGGATAAATACAAGAAAGAGGTTTTCTGAGAAACTCCTTTGTGATGTGTAAATTCATCTCACAGAGTTACACTACTCTTTCATGGAGCAGTTTGCTAGCCCTGTTTTATGGAATCTGAGTAGGGATATTTTGGATCTCTTTGAAGCCTATGGTGACAAAGGAAATATTCCCATATAAGAACTAGAAAGAAGCTTTCTGAAGAACTGTTTTTTGATGTGTTAATTCATTGCAGAGAGTCACACCTTTCTTTACATTGAGCAGTTTGCTTACAGTGTTTTCATGGAAACTGCCTGGGGTTATTCCAAGGGCATTGAGTCCTATGGTGAAAAATGAAGTATTCCTGATAAAAAAAATAGGGAGAAGCCTTATGAGAAACTGCCTTGTCATGTGTGAATTCATCTCACAGAGGTACATCACTGTTTTCATTGAGTAGTTTGCTAACACTGTTTTCACGGAATCTGCAATGAGATTTCCGGGGTGCATTGAGACCTGCGTGTAAAAAGGAAATATCCTCAGACAAAAGAAGAAAGAAGCTTTCTGAGAAACTGTTTGTGATGTGTGAATCCATCTCACAGAGTTGCACCTTTCTGTTTATTGAGCAGGTTGCTAACACTGTTTTCATGGAATCTGCAATGGGATATTATGAGAGCATTTACTGCTATGGTGAAAAGAGAAATATCCGCAGATAAATAATGGATAGAAGCCTTCAGAGAAACTGCTTTGTGATGTGTGAATTCATCTCACAAAGTTGCACCATTCTTTCTTTGAACAGTTTGCTAGCACTGTTTTCACAGAAACTGCAATTTGATGTTCGGGATTGCGTTGAGGCCTATGATGAGAAAGGAAATGTCCTTAGATAAAAATTTGAAAGAAGTTTTCTGAGAAACTGCTTTGTGTTATGTGAATTCGTCTTACAGAGTTACACCTTTCTTTTCATGGAGCTCTATGGTAGCACTAGTTTTACGGAATCAGAGAAGGTATATTTTGAATAGCTTTGAAGCCCA
>NW_016833391.1:0-1118 GCF_001698545.2 Rhinopithecus bieti | reverse complement strand
TGGCTACTTCCTGCTGTTAGGGGACGTCGTTAAGGTTGGGGTCTATAGTTGGTATTTGGATGTACGGATGAAGAAGCATCTGGTTCAAGGTGACGCGCGTGATCTCTTGAACTTTGGCTCGGAGAAATTTGATTAAAACAGGAGTGACACATAAGACAAAACAGAGGATTAGTATGGGAATTAGAAATGGGAGCATCTGCTGTATTACAGGCAGCAGCCATATCGGTGGTCCGGGGTGAAGGGGTATTGTAGGTTTTAATTCTGCTTGAATCCTGTTTAGGGTTTGAATGTTAGTGTCTACTAGGCCTGACTCGTTTATGTAATAGCAGCATTCTTCTCCTAAGAAGAGACATGTTCCTCCTTTTTTGGTAGTAAGTAAATCTAATGCTCGCCTATTTTGTGCTGCTACTTGGGCAACTGAGGTAATTTGATGCTGTAGAGAGGCCAGGCTTTCAGCTGAAGCCTCTATGGCCTCTCAAATTTGAGCTGTTAGAGATCAGGTAGACTGTACCGAGTAGGCTAGTGCCCCAGTTCCAAGCCCTGATGCTACTAGGGAGGAGACCATGGAGACTCTGATGACTAGGGGAAGGAAGACAGCCCATTTTTGGAGATCGTTAGGAGGAGGGTTAAATTGTATGATGAGTTCAACTACTTCTGCTTTGCTATATAAGGTTAATCTAGGTACTAGGGACACTGGGACACAGAGGGATTGACCAATGGATGTGTGATTAAGGACCTTGAAGGGGATTTTGTTGCACCAGAAATAACCTCCGACGGGAGCCGTCTGGGTCTCAGCGGGTGGCTGGGTAAAATTGCACCAGGAGGTGTTTGGAGTACAGTAGCAGAAAGGAAGGACTACACTTTCTGGGTTTTGGTATAGTGGGACTTGGAGTAAGATCGGTTTTTGGGAGGCGCTTGTAGAGTTAGTTGTAGCCTTGAAAGCAGTAGGTAAAAGGAATGCCACTAAGGGGCTCTTTCAAGGGCCGCACAGAGAAAACAGTGGGAGAGATTTGTTATGTTGGCTGCCTGTGTTAGGTTTAACCCTTGACGGACTAGTTTTAACCATGAGAAGGGGTCTTTATTGGAGGAGTGTAATTGATCTTGTAAGGCCTGTTCTT
>NW_016833390.1:0-1888 GCF_001698545.2 Rhinopithecus bieti | reverse complement strand
ACAATGAGATAACATCTCATGCCAGTTTTAATGGCGACCCTTAAAAAGTCAGGAAACAAAGATGCTGGAGAGGATGTGGAGAAATAGGAATGCTTTTACAATATTGGTGGGAGTGTAAATAAGTTCAACCATTGTGGAAGACAGTGTGGCGAGTCCTCAAGGATCCAGAACCAGAAATACCATTTGATCCAGCAATCCCATTACTGGGTATATATCCAAAGGATTATAAATCATTCTACTATAAAGACACACGCACGTGTATGTTTATTGCAGCACTGTTCACAATAGCAAAGACTTGCAACCAGCCCACATGCTCATCAGTGATAGACTGGATAAAGAAAATGTGGCACATATACACCATGCAATACTATGCATCCATAAAGAGGATGAGTTCATGTCCTTTGCAGGGACATGGATGAAGCTGGAAACCATCATTCTCAGCAAACTAACACGGGAACTGAAAGCCACACTGCATGTTCTCCTCATAAGTGGGAGTTGAACAATGAGAACACATGGACAGAGGGAGGGGAACATCACACACAGAGGCCTGTCAGGGTGGGGGCCATCTGACAAGGGAGGGATAGCATTCGGAGAAATACCTAATGTAGATGATGAACTGATGGGTGCAGCAAACCACCAGGGCACGTGTATACCTATGTAACAAACCTGCACATTCTGCACATGTATCCCAGTACTTAAAGTATAATAAAAAATAAAAATAAAAAAAGAAGTAAAGTTCCAGTCATCAGACATCAGCAGATGGCCTGTGACAAACAGTGGTCTCAGCTCATTTACTTCTCTGCATGCATCCTTTCACATTGTTTTCAATTTCTCAGAACTTTTCATGCTTTTATTTTTGACAACTCAGCTATGCATTCTGAAAGATATTTTGTGTGTTTTATGTTAACATTTTTAGGGATTTTGCACTGATAGTGATTTTCAGGACATCTTATCAATCCTTGCCAGAAACAGAAGTCACATATTGATAGTGTTTTAAATAGTGCGTTTTGAACACAGTAAACATTCAACAAAGTGTGTTTAATTGAACTGAAAAGAATTTATCTGGGTTTCTCTGATGTTACTGTGTCATTCTTAAATAACACAGTACCTAATTAGGCATTACTACCATTAGATGACTTTGCCTCTTCTTAAAACTTTGCAAACTTACAGAATATTTTGAACATACAGAAAATGATATAATTGAATTTTTGTACTTCCCACCAAGATTAAACTTATGTTAACATGGTGTCCAATACTTTTTACTCCACAATTATACATACTTAAAAGCAATATATAATCATTTTTGCATATTTTGTAATTTCAAAATTTCACACAAATATAGTATATTCTTTATATTTGTTACAAACTGCTTTTCATCTCAGTCAATATCATGTTTGAAAAATTTATCTATCTCAGCCCCAAATCTCCTTAAGCTAATAAGCAACTTCAGCAAAGTGTCAGTATACAAAATTAATGTGCAAAATCACAAGCATTCTTATACACCAGTAACAGACAAACAGAGAGCCAAATCATGAACAAACTTCCATTCACAATAGCTTCCAAGAGAATAAAATACCTAGAAATCCAACTTACAAGGGATGTAAAGGACCTCTTCAAGGAGAACTACAAACCACTGCTCAGAGAAATAAAAGAGGACACAAACAAATGGAAGAACATACCATGCTCATGGATAGGAAGAATCAATATCGTGAAAATGGCCATACTGCCCAAGGTAATTTATAGATTCAATGCCATCCCCATCAAGCTACCAATGAGTTTCTTCACAGAATTGGAGAGATTTTAATACATCTTCCTCAGTAATTGATAAATCAAGGGTAAAAAAATCTTAAGGACGGTATATAAAAGTATAACTATCTTTTGCTTTTTA
>NW_016833389.1:0-349 GCF_001698545.2 Rhinopithecus bieti | reverse complement strand
CATTTCCATAGTTATTTCCACAGATATTTAGCCACAATTCTCAATAAAACAGAAGCAATATGTACCTCCAGGCTTTTAACCATGCCTTTTCCTCTTCTGAAATAGTTATTTTATCTCTTTTTCAACTGGATTTTGGCATTGAAAAGTAGTCTTGGTTTTAATGTTTTGTGTTTTGTTTTTTCAAGAAGGCTTCAGACATTCTATTCCTTAGGTTGTTTAATGTCTTAAAAATGTGGTTAGGAGCCTTTACATTTTGATAATGTCTTGGGTTGGTGAAAACATTCTGTTTTTCTCAAAACTTGGCTCCTTTCTTCTGGCTCTGAATTTAGCTGTGGAGGAATTTGAGGAG
>NW_016833388.1:0-287 GCF_001698545.2 Rhinopithecus bieti | reverse complement strand
CATCAATTCTAATTCCAAACAAACTTAAAAGTAAACAGTTAAACTTTTTATACCATGAGATATGTTTATTTCTAAAAGATTTCACTAAGATTAAGAAAAAACATTATGAAAATATTAAAAGTTTGACTAAGGTTGAGTCATTTTTTAAAACTTTTTTTTCAGTTTTAGACGGTTTGACTTTTGCCTTAAAAGAATGTTAGCATTCTTACCCTTCATTCGATGTTTTCTACCCTTTCCTTCTAATTGTTGTCAATCATACTATTGTTTTGATATTGTGAGACTTATAA
>NW_016833387.1:0-4780 GCF_001698545.2 Rhinopithecus bieti | reverse complement strand
ACATCACATTTAGAGGAAATAGCGAAACAAGAGCAAATCAACTCCAAAGCTAGCAGAAGAAAAGAAATAACCAATTTAGAGCTGAACAGAATAAAACTGAGACACAAGAAACTAGATAAAAGATCGACAAAATCAGAAGTTTGTATTTTGAAGAATAAATAAGATTGATAGACTGTTAGCTAGAATAATAATGTATATAGCTCTTAAGGGCAGAAAGGCTCATATTGAGTTTTGCTTATGATTATTTATAATCTATATACATTTTAGTATTGTGTTAGCTAATATGGAAATGTTAAAATGTATACAATAATACACTATAGTGAACACCTGGCACTCTCTCAAAATTGCTTTTGAGTCAGTGAACTCATTCCTCAGCTTGTAGAAATATTTGTTCCTGATGCTCACAGTTGTGTCTCTCATTGGAAAGTGTTCTCAACTTCAGAACTGCTTCACTCAAGCATGATCTTTCCTAAGTGACAACAATGGCCGTCACTGTCAATGACCCCCTTACGACAATTTAACAAAATTCTGAGGGGCAGTTCCAGCTATAGCTACAAAGTTCCCCATAGGAATCCCTAATGTTAGATTTGAAGCTGCCCCAGAGGTCAACCTTTTCCCTTGTCTAATCCTGCCTTCCTCTACTCCTTATATTTCTCCAGAGCACTTTCTAACAAATTTATTGCACTTGTCTTAGCCATGTAATCCTGGGAAGCAGGGATTTGTACGCAAAAGTTTTTATTGATGAGTGTCCTCAGTAACAGTACCTTTAGGGAAGTAAGAGTGGAGGAAAAAGTTGAACTGTGATGCAATTGCAATTAAAGCTTTATCTAATTCCAGGGAGTTCAGATCTGGGATAGCTTTTTAAAGTCTTACTGAATCAAGGCAAGGGATCTAGGCCCTTGTACCTTCACCTAGAGCTCTCACAGAATGTAGGCTGCCCCTGACAAAGGCCCATAGATTTGGGTGAGGCAGCTCTTTTCAGCAGAAGGAAAATCCTGGGAAAAGACTTCCCTTTGAGCCATCAGCGGGCAATACTCTTGGCAACTAGGGCAACGGGTGCCTTGGTCTGTAAGCAAGGATCCAGGTAGCAGACACAGTGTCCATTATAGCAAATTCTCTTTCTTGGATTCAGATTCCTGATTTCAGAAGTGGTCCTAAGTAGCAAACTCTGAAATGTAATTTTGGGCCTGGCTGCTGGACAGTAAAGAGCCTTACTTTTAATAGATAGTGCATGGATAACTACTATTGTGCAGAAGTCAAACTCTTTAGACTTCCACTAATGTAAACCTTCTCTGAGGGAGAATCTTAGTGACAGGAGATGTGCTGTCTGTTGAAATATATCCACAGTAAAGGAAATGATGCATATGAGGATTTGGGAGGTTGGTAGCTATTACTAAGTACCAACGATTTGCTAAAAGAGATAATGTCAGATTGGGGAAGTTAATTACTAATTTAGACAAAATATGAAAGTCAGAAGATGTTCTTGATGTGAATTTTGTATAGCTAAAAGGCAAGCAGGGCAGAAAAGCAGGCTCAGGATTTAATTTGAGGAGTAATAAAGCTTCAGAGAAAGGCTGACCATGTCTCATATGCCAATGTGAGTGCCCAAATAGGGAAATACTGAGATACTGAGACTTGAGACTGAAATACCTGGGTATATACAACTCAAAATCTTGAACTCCCACATTCCCTTCAACCTACTGGATGTGATAAAATCGTGTACCTCCCCTTATCAAAGCATATACCCCCTTGGAAAGAAAACAACAAACAAAGCAAAACATAGCACATCTTAGATACAGATCATGCAGAAGTCTCAAATGAGGCAGGTGCCTTTATGACAATTCCTGCCCCTATCTCAAGATCTACCTTTAAAGCCTTGGATTCTGAGAATGCTGGATTACCTGGTACAGAATACAAAACTGGAGAAGATAGAGTTCATAAATATAGAGCGCTCTCTAATTTGACAGGATTTATTACCCCAGGAAGAGCCTAGGAGACATTGTCAACACACTGGTGAGACAGACTGTGGAATACTGGAGACAGTGATAGCTCACACAAAGTGAAGAAGAAATATCAGAAATGCCATGGCACATGATGAATAAAACAACCAAAAGGTAGAAGAAATGGGTATGTCAGAATACAACAAATCAGGAAATTCCACCAGTTAACTATTTTCTTGGGAAAGGCCAGAGGAAACTCCATTCTCCAAAACAATAAGAAATATGACAGTAAAAGAAACACGAATGTCATTGAGATGTTCCGTTGTGGTTTTCTACTGGAGTCCAGGGCTGCTGGGAGGCAATAGTATCAAGAGTTGTGTAACTTGAGTCAAAGAGGATGAAATAACAGATGCCAGGAGCTGGTACTTAACTGTCAGAAAAAAGTTTGGCAAAATCAATGGTAATAGGTGGTGTCTTTGTTTGTTTTGTGCTGCTATAACAGAATACAACAGAATAGGTAATTTATAATAAATGTAAATTTACTGGCTTATGGTTTATTGGCTTATGGTTCTGGAGTCTGGGAAGTCCAAGACTGAGGAGTTGACATTTGTTGAGGGCCTTCCTGTTGCATCTTCCCATGGCAGAAGGTAAAAGTGTGAAAGAGAGCCTGACAGACAGGGAGCAAGAAGGGACCAAACTCATCTTCTTGTAAGGAAACCACTCCCTAAATAACAAACCCACTCTGATGATAACAGAATCAATCCATTTATAAGGGTAGTGCACCCATGACCCAATCACCTCTCATTAGGCTCTACATTCCAACACTGCTGCATTGGGGATTACATTTCCAACACAGAAATGTTGGGGAGCATACCCAAACTGTAGCAGATGGTAAGGTTGGGGTTGCAGCCAGAGGAACCCAGGCCCAAGGAAACTATGGAGATAACTAAGTGAACTTATAGTCCTTAGGGGAAAGATAATGGGCATTCAAAAAAGATATTATTGTTCTTATCTGGTATATAAGCCTGGGTATATATATCCCATCCTAACAACAGGTGAAAAACTGAACACAATGAAAAATCAACAACCCTTTCTAGATCTTTTAGAGAAGTGAGATCACAGGACCAATCTCTGCTTCTCAAATTGAAGAAACAGATAGGTGAGCACAGAGAATCATAATCTACTGGGACAGAAATCCATGAGCAGGAGCCACTGCAGGAATTAGTACTGGGGTAGGAAACCCTAAGCTGTAATTGGCAAATTGCTGGAGGCTCAGAGATAATAAGTTTCAGAGTCAAAAACTCCAAAAGTGTCCAGTCTAAGAAGGACCTTCACACTTTTGCAACTCTTATTTCCAGAAGCACTATCAGGGCCTCACAATGAATATCAGTTAAAAATTTCCTTATGCTTTTGCCAGGGAAAGGAGAAAAAAAATCAGTATGAATATATCATGGTTTATTCTGTTATTATCAAGACCTGCCCTTAAGGTAAACTATTTTACCAAAGTCTAAATTATTGGGATTTTATCAGCGCCTAATCAACTTGGGGAAGGTAAATAAGCAATTCCAGCCTGTTTGAGCTTCCACATGACAGAAAGTGAATAGTTAATTTCCACTCCTTTAGACTTCCACACGGGAGAAGGGAAATACTCAATTCCAGTATCTCTGAGAGGAAATAACTAACCTTAGCCAACTCTAACCACGCTGTCCCCCATAAGGTGGGGTGGGGAGAGCTGAGAGGCACTAGCGAAGTTCCCTGTGCTTCAATGTGGGCTCACTTCAAAGACCCATTGAAGCTTCCCCTGGGTGAGCTGAGGCCTCAGTTATAACCAAGTTGTTGGTCACTTTCTTCCTCTGCCCCATCCTGCCATCTTCACTTCTCCAAAGAGCCCTTCCTTGAAAACCTGTAAAGGCAACTTTGTGTTTCCAAGAAATTCAACCTAACACACACACACACACACACACACACAAACACAAACACACACACACGAAGGTACTAATTATCCACTTGTATCCATTTGTATCCATTTATCTCAGCTAATTTGGATATGGTGCTAAGTAAGGTAAAAGTTGATGATAGACTCTTCATTGGTAAAAGTAGAAGTGAGTATTGGAAGTAATGAACTATTAGGTTTCTGTCAACACAGTACTAAACCTAGTATACTTCACTGACCTTAATGTTCATAAACTAATTAGTTTATACACTTTTTTCTGATAGAAAATTTGATATAATATAGAATATGGTTCCATAAGAAATGCATCTGCCCCAAGTGATTGATCTAAGATATATGTGTGTTTTACGGCACAGGAATTGGAGAAATAGTATTTATAGCTCAAAATATTTCCATAACAAACACTGAAATACAGTAAATTTGATTTCCCACCATTAATGGGTCAGTAAGGCCATTCAGCTAAAAGAATCGCCTTGCCATTAATTACATCCCTTGGATCTCCATGTTCCCAGTTTTAGCATATTCTGTAAACCTAATAGTTCATAGTTCACTACTTCACTGCTTGTATTACTGATTACAGAGCATACCCCCTCAAATATAAATAAAAGTGTTTTTCCCCTGCTTTTCAGCTTATTTTCCTTTATTTATTTTGTTAAGGCTACTATCCAAGGATTTCTTCCCAATACTAAATATGTTCCTGGTTTTCAAAACTGCCTTTTTTCAGAATGCTCAATTTTAAAAGGCAATTTACACTATTTCTCTGATCTTGCCACCTTTTGTAACCATTTCCACGTTAATGACTCCACTGAGTTTGTTAACATACTTGCCATTCTCTAATCCTGCCGGCATATATGACTGCTGTGAATGCAGCACATGCACAGGCCTCAAA
>NW_016833386.1:0-346 GCF_001698545.2 Rhinopithecus bieti | reverse complement strand
CATTTCCATAGTCATTTCCACAGATATTTAGCCATAATTCTCAATAAAACAGAAGTAATGTGTACCTTCAGGCTTTTAACCATGCCTTTTCCTCTTCTGAAAAGTTACTTTATCTCTTTATCAACTGGATTTTGGCATTGAATGGTAGTCTTGGTTTTAATGTTTTATGTTTTGTTTTTTCAACAAGGCTTCAGACATTCTATTCCCTAGGTTATTTAATGTCTTAAAAATGTGGTTAGGAGCCTTTACATTTGATAATGTCTTGGGTTGGTGAAAACATTCCGTTTTTTCAAAACTTGGCTCCTTTCTTCTGGCTCTGAATTTAGCTGTGGAGAAATTTGAGGGG
>NW_016833385.1:0-438 GCF_001698545.2 Rhinopithecus bieti | reverse complement strand
TTTCCTATCAATGTTGACAAACATGAAGCACTCATAGATGATGTTTAACTCTCTCTAACATGAGAGTGTTAGAAAACTAGTTAATTATTATATATATTTAATTGGCATTCATGGAAAGGTCGCCTGTGCCCCCCTTCCACAGGGCACATGCCTGGACACCACTGTTTCTTCCGCCATCGCCCCGTGTGCCCTCGGTGACACACGTTCCCACCATCTGCTCTAGGGCAGGCCACTGCCACCCCTTGGCTCCACCTGGGAAGCGCCCCTGGACCTGGTTACACGTGTCCTGGAAAGCGGGATCAGCTTGAAGGAGCCCCAGGCCCTTCAGAATCACGGCAGGCCACTGCTCTTTCAAAGGAGGGAGGCAGAGGGCTGACGGCTCAGCGAACTTTCAGCTGACACCACGCCTTGAGGCCCAGGAGATGGTTCTGGGCTGGG
>NW_016833384.1:0-488 GCF_001698545.2 Rhinopithecus bieti | reverse complement strand
AAATGTGCTCTCTTTTAGGCCTGACTTACAAAACTTACCTAGTGTAGCTATAAATGTTGTTGTGTGTAAATTTTTCCTCTAATACTAGAAGAGATTAACAAAAATTGCCTGCACTATATTTCTTAATTTTAAGTACACTTTTTGTATTATGCCTTTGAATACTTTTTCTATTCTGCATGTCCAGTTCTCTAATTGTCTGGCCTCCAGTTTAGATTCTTCTTTCTAATTTCTTTAATTCATTTGTCTTTTCTTATTCTCTCCCTTTGATTACCTCTAACTACTCTTGTTCAGTAATTTTATTGCAGTCACTTCATTTTGTTCTTATTTCTAATTTATTTCTTATTTCCTTAATGGTAATTTGATTCTCAACTTTTTCTTCACACTTTAATCTCACCATTTCCATCTCATTCTGACAGAATCTATCTTTTCCTCATACTGCTATTTTTTGAATTTATATTCTTATTAAATTTTGTAGGCTAAAGCAGCCA
>NW_016833383.1:0-1497 GCF_001698545.2 Rhinopithecus bieti | reverse complement strand
AAGGCTTCCTGGAGAAGATAACCTTTGAGTTGTCTTCAAAGTGGTAGTTACTCAGGTGAAGAAAGAGGTAAAAGTTTCTGGATAAATTGCAATGATTTTGATGATTGCTTGAAAAATAACCCGAGCAACATGTTTTTTAAAAAGTACAGATTCCAAAGCTATGCCTTCAGAAATTCTGTTCTGTAGTATGTGCAGAGGACTTGGAGGGTCTGCAATTTACTTACTATCCCAGGTGACACACTGCAGGTGGTATGAGGGCCACCCTTGGAAATCTTTTGGGTAGAAGGAAAAGTGAACTTGGTGCTTCCTTCAGCCTGGTTAGGCTCAGCAGTCTTTCCTCGCTGACTTGGGCACAATTTTCCTTGGTTGTGCACATCTGCCTCTCAAATATAGCCTTCCTTTAGCTGCTGGCTTAGGCTGTCAATATTTTAAGATCTTTGCTGTGGGATCACTGCATATTTTTCAGGTGCTTAGGTTTGTAACTGGTCTCCCTCTGGGAGTATCCAGGAAGGAACTGTGGATCCCTTTCATGCTGCGTAAGAGCTCAGTAAACCTCAGGTGTATTTTCTTTCTGTTCTGAGCAGTACAGCATCAATTTCTAACATACCACATAGATAGAGCCTTGGTAGCAATGTGGTCCCTCTGAGGTGGCTTGAAATGCTCCCATTCTACACACAAGAAAGTGAGAAACAAGCCCCAGCACAGAGGTTCTATCTAACCTGGTTGTGTTAAACACTTATTTCCAACATGGATAACTGTATTCAATCTGCTTGGAAAAAATGATTGCTCCAAAAAATGGACACATTGAAACCTTGGAATGTTTAGCTGCATATCTACCGCTGTGTAGAAAAAAGTTTTTCCTCTGTTGTCACACCAAAAGAATAAACACAGAAGACTTTTGTTTACACGTGTGGGTTTTTTTCTTCCCACACACCACCCACGCAATCAGTTCTGTAGTAGACACCAGCTAGGTGCCCTCAAACACAGTTCAACTGACACTAGCTACTGGAGATAGCATCAGATCCCACAGGTTGAAGCCTCCGTTCCACAAGACTGCCTCTGGCTTCAGACACCAATCACAAGCCCCAGGTTGTTTTACCTGTGCTTCTAACTGACCGGCTATAAATTGGGGTTCCCATGCCCCTCTCTTGAGTTCAATTGATTAGTATGAGCAGCTCACAGAACTCAGGGAAACACTGATTTACATTTTATGGCTTACTATAAAGAATGTTACAAAGAATATAGATGAAGCGGTGCATAGGGTGAGGTACGCAGGTAGAGGCACAGAGCTTCCATGCCTTCTCCATGGGGTGTGCCACCCTCCAGGTTGTCCATCTGTCTCATTACTAGGAACACCAAGGCCTCTTAGCCACTGCCATAGATCCCAGAAGATTAGAGATTCCTCTCTGTTATTCTGATCTTGCTGACCATTATGGTCATTATGTCCCCTTCGCCTCTAGTAGCTAGTGTCAGTTGAACTGTGTTTGTGGGCACCTA
>NW_016833382.1:0-438 GCF_001698545.2 Rhinopithecus bieti | reverse complement strand
TCCAAGTGGTTTCTGTAGTGTGTGTACTAGTTTACCTTCTCACGAACTGTGGAGAAGAGTGTCTCTGTCTCTCTCTGGAAACACACCAGCATTTCCCTTTCTTTCAATGTTTTTCTTTTTTTGTAACACTCATTCTGATTAGAATGAGATGGTGTCTAAGTGTGGTTTTGATATACATTTTGCTTGTGGTTAGTGATGTTTGCCAGGTTATTGTGAACTTGTTTCAATGTGACGTGTAAGACTGGGCAAAGGACCTGAAGACCTGAGATGGATGCACAGGTAAAAGATTCTGAATCAACATTACTGATCCTCACGAGAAGCCAATCAAAACCACACTCAGATATCATCTCACTCCAGTGAGAACGAATGTTACCAAAATGGGACAACAATTTCATTGCCGTATAGTCTGTGTGTATAACCAGCGGGTGCAAGGTACAG
>NW_016833381.1:0-3952 GCF_001698545.2 Rhinopithecus bieti | reverse complement strand
AAAAAAATAAAAAAATAATAAAATAAAATTCTTCAAAGACTATATCAAAGAATTTGTATTTAATAGAGAAAACAGAAGAGTAAAAAAAAAAAAAAAGAAACCTAAAAATGTCACAGTAGAGGAAAATACAGTGTGTTATGAAAGCATAATAATAGGACAAAATAAAATTTTGCTTGGGAATGTTATAAAAGAGTTTCTGTAACAGGAGGAAACTGAGTCATGTCTTGAAGTGTGAACAGGAGTTAACCTTTTGAAGATATGAGAAAGTGTTTCCAGCAGAAGAAAGAGGATATCCTAAGGTATGAAGTTGTAACCACATTATAAGCCTCACCTTACAAAGTTTGCTTTGTAACTGGACCACAGAATGTATATCATTAAATAATTAATTAGAACTGGAAAGAAAGAATGAGTAAAAATTATAGACTTGTGAAAACTACCATAAGAAATTTTGATTTAATGAATCCAGTGGAAAACTTCCCTTTAGTTCCAGAGATTAAGTTGTACTTTCTGTAAAACCAGCAGCCATTCTACAGAAATGCTATCAACTTCCTGCCAGTAACAACAACAATACCAACAAATATCTGTTTTCAACACAATAATGTACTATTTCATTTTACACAATGAGACATGTCTTAGCCTCTGCCCAAGTTAATCCATTTTTTGGACCTTTACTTTTCTTCATAACTCCTAGTGACCTTGTTGCTTTCTGCAATACATCAACCCTTCCCAGCTACTGGATCATTCTCATCTCATCAAATTTACTACTTAACATAAACAAATAAGCAAATAAATAAATGTGAGAGAGGAAACAATCATTCTTGACAAAATTTTGACAGAAAAATATGGATAGAATTCTTGGGATATGCACAACTGAAAATATTTATTGGTTCTCCTTTTCTGCCTGACAGCATGATGAGGGCATAAAGAAATTTTTAGCAAAGTTCAAAAGGCAGAATACAAGCTAAATAATACAACCTTATATATCGTGATGAATACTGTTGATAATTGATAATCATTAAATTACCAATTTAACAGGTAATGGATAAATGTTACCCTCAATAATTTGGGCCAAAGTTCTGATTATATCCTTCTTAGAACACATGGACAATTTCAGAATTACATATCAAATAATAGAGTGGTGCTTATGTGTAAAATTCAGAGCTATAAATTATTAAACAGAAAAATGCAGTATTAATTCACTGAAAACTAAGGAAAGAAGAAAAGATAGTTTAAATGAGATGTTAATTCATTAGAAAATAAAAAATAAAATCATTTAAAAGTTTTAAATAAGTAACAAAGAACAGGAGAATACATATATAAGTATAATATGAATTAAAAAAGCAAACAGTTCTATTTCTGATTTTACTTAATGTTCAGTTGTGACAAAAATGGAATGCTGGTTTGAGCTTGGGTAAGAGGGAATTTTTCAGAGCAGATTATTTTCCTCTGTTACGGAATGAAACCAAAGCCCAAGATTGAAATTGTAAGTATCCAATGTTCACAGACTAGAACTTCATAATTATACTTATTATATATTGATATAAGTGACATATGTGATATATTACTTATATGATATATATCATATATGCTATATTGTTACCTCATATATATTTCATATATTTATATATCATACATATGAATATACATCAATATATGTATATCTATATTATATATTCATGTATCTGATATAGCATATATATTCATATATAAGTACATTATATATTATACACACTCAAATGTATGTATTCATATATATGTGTATGTGTGTGTATATATGCACAAACATACATACTTTTCATTGTAGTAAAATATATAACATATACATTCTATCTTATTGTGGTAAATATATATAACCTAAAGTTTCCCTCTTAAAAAATGTTAAGTTTAGGCCGGGCGCGGTAGCTCAAGCCTGTAATTCCAGCACTTTGGGAGACCCAGACGGGTGGATCACGAGGTCAGGAGATCAAGACCATCCTGGCTAACCTGGTGAAACCCCGTCTCTACTAAAAAATACAAAAAAACTAGCCGGGCGAGGTGGCGGGCGCCTGTAGTCCCAGCTACTCAGGAGGCTGAGGCAGGAGAATGGCGTAAACCCGGGAGGCGGAGCTTGCAGTGAGCTGACATCGGCCACTGCACTCCAGCCTGGGCAACAGAGCGAGACTCCGTCTCAAAAAAAAAGAAAAAAAAAAAGTTAAGTTTATAGTATTGTTACCTATATACTCGTTGTTGAAAACAGATCTCTAGAACTCTTTCATCTTGCATGACTGAAATTCTGTATCCATTGGACAACACCCCATTTTCCCCTTTTCCACACTCCTGGCAATCAACATTCTATTTTCTATTTCATTGAGTTTAATTACCTCAGATGTCTCATATAAGTAGAATCCTGCAATATTTGTCATTTTGTCATTGATTTATTTCACTTAATGTCTTCAAGTTTCTTCCATATTGTATCATCTATCAGCATCTCCTTCTTTTAAAGCTAAGTAATATTCCATTGAATGTATATGCCATATTTTCTTCATCCATTTATTCTCAGATGGACATTTGTTTTGTTTCTAAACCTTGGCAATTATGAATAACACTGCAATGAATATGGCCATGCAAATATTTCTTCAAGATTCTGTATTCAATTATTTTGGAGGTATACCCAGAAATAGGATTGCTGAGTAATATGGTAGTTATCTTAATATGGTAATCTTCTAAGGAATCTCCATACACTTTTTGCATAGTAGCTACACCATTTTACAATGACATCAGCAGTGCACAAGGGATCCAATATCTCCATATCTTTTCCACAATTTTTTCCCTTTTTATTACAGAGGGCATCCTGATAATGTGAGGTAGTATCTCTTTGTGGTTTTGATTTGCATTTTTATAATGATTAGTGATGTTGCACATCTTTTCACATGCCTGTTGACTGTTTATCTTCTTTAAATAAATGTCTAGTAATTTTTGAGTTTTTTTTGTTATTGATTTGTGCTTCTTATATATAATAGACATTAACCCTGTATCTGATATATGGTTTGCAAATATTTTCTTCTATTTTATGATTATCCTTTTAACTCTCTTGTTTCTTTTGCTATGCAGAAGTTTTAAAATTTGATATAATCACATTTGTCTGTTTTTGTTTTGTTTGTGCTTTTGGTATCATACCAAAAAAAATCATCACCCATTCTAATGTCATAAATTATTTTCCCTTTGTTTTCTCGTAGGAGTTTTATTGTCCAGGTCTTACATTTAGGCCTTTAATTCATTTTTAATTTGTATATACAGAGTAAGATAAAGGTACATCTTCATTCTTTTCCATTGTGTATATCTAGTTTTAACACCATTTGTTGACGAGACTATCCTTTCCCCATCGCGTCATTGTAGCACCGTTGTCAAAAATCATTTGACCATATGAGTGAAGGTTAAGTTTCGGGCTCTCTAACCTGTTCCATTGATGGATGGTCTTTATGCCAGCATCACACTATTATGATGGCTATCACTTTGCAATATATTTTAAGCCAGGCAGTGTGGGGGCCTGAAGCTTTGCTCTTTCTCAAGATTGTTACTGCTAGGTAGAGTTCCCGAAGATTCCATATAAAGTTTGGTATGTTTGTCCTATTTCTGCCAAAATTGTCATTGAGATTTTGATATGGAATGCACTGAATTTGTAGATTGCTTTAGGTAATATGGACATTTTAACAATGTTATTAATCTATAAACACAAGATATCTTTTCATTCTTTTTTTCTTTAATTTCTTTCAGCATTGTTTATAGTTTTCAGTACACAAATCTCTCACCTGCTCAATTTTATCCTCAGTATTTTATTATTTTCGATGCTATTCTAAATCAGTTTTTAAAAATTATTTTCAGTTTTATGCTGGTGTATGTAAATGTAATTTATTTTTGGATGTTGATTTTATATGAAGCAACTTTACAACATTTCTTATTTCTAACTGTATTT
>NW_016833380.1:0-435 GCF_001698545.2 Rhinopithecus bieti | reverse complement strand
GATATTTCCTTTTCACCATAGCCCTCAATGAGGTCCCAAATATCAATTCGCAGAATCCACGACAACAGTGTTAGCAAGCTGTTCCAACAAATGAAGAAGGAAATTCTGTTTGATGTAGTCACACATTAGAAAGCAATCTCTCAGAAAGCTTCTCTCTAGTTCTTATGTGAGGATACTTCTTTTTTCACCATGGGCCCCTATGGGCTCCCAAATATCACTTTGCAGAATCCACGACAACAGTGTTAGCAAACTGTTCAAAGAAGGGAAGCGTGGAAATCTGTGTGTCGAAGTTCCACATCAGAAAGCAATCTCTCAGAATGCTTCTCTCTAGTTAATATGTGAGGGTATTTCCTTTTGAACCATGGGTCCCTATGGGCTGGCAAATATCACTTTGCAGGTTCCATGAAAAGAGTGTTAGCAAACTGCTTTCTGAGG
>NW_016833379.1:0-4068 GCF_001698545.2 Rhinopithecus bieti | reverse complement strand
CTTTATTCCAAAATAGGTTTTACTTTATTATTTTCCACTGCCTCTGGGGATATTTTGACAAAATGGCAAAACCCAAAGACTTCCTGAAGGCTAATCTTTTTTCTGGGTCATATGATTCTTTTCAGTGTTCATCTGGAGAGGGTTTTATGATAACAATAGGTTTGACTGTTGGTGAACTGGAGAAAATCCTGTTGCTTTAGAGTTAACAATGAGTGCAATTTCAGTGCAGTATGGTTATTTGCTTAATACAATAGAAATTGGTGCAGACTGGACTTGCAAATGTCAAACAGACTGTGTGGGAAAATCTATATCACTGCAACTGAGTCAACAAACAGTTCTGAATGCAGAAATGCTGACAGGACTGTAGCAAGCAATTTGGTCAACTTCAATTCATGTCCAAAGTTAAGCTGGATTAAAAGATGCCTGTGAAGAAATGGTTAAATATTAAAACAGCAGGGATCTTAGAACCAAGAGGGGAAGAGAAAGAGGAGTCAGTGAAATGAAACATTAGAAACACAAAACAATATGCAATTAATAATACCTGTCTCAGAGGCAGGCTTATTATAAGGTGGAAGCCACAAAAGAACAAATGATCAAAGAAGCAGCTGAAGTCCTCCAACTCGTTACTCACATGCATCACGAAGTGTAAAACAGTGATTA
Source organism: Rhinopithecus bieti (assembly GCF_001698545.2). NCBI lineage: Eukaryota > Metazoa > Chordata > Mammalia > Primates > Cercopithecidae > Rhinopithecus > Rhinopithecus bieti. The sequence goes on along the minus strand of NW_016833379.1, from coordinate 3,408 downwards.
GATGACAGAAAGATACTCTATCTTCCAATATTTTAAACTTCTAGCTCTGTTGGGTAAACAGTTTCCAAATGGACATGAATTCACTTGAGCCTGATGCGTCTTAGTTTATTGGCCAGACATAGGATTTCAGATATGAACTGAATAAATCACTACCTTACATCACGTAGTTTTCCAGCCCAGCAATACTCAAGAGCATCTGGGTCAAGGGCAAGTTCTGGAGTAGGAGTTGGAAAGCAGAGGTTCTGGGTTGCCTGAGCAATCTGGGACAGGTCAGTTTAATTCCATGAGCCCCAGTTTCCTTATTGACACAATGCAAGTATCAGATCTTTACCTACCTGATCCACAAGGTTGTTGGGAAGGTGTCAAATATAATTACACACACACACACACACACACACACACACACGAAAGCACGTTAGCATCCTTAAAGAGCAGGATTCAGCATATTGTCTATGAGCAAAATGAAAATAAATATAACAAATTCTAATGTTTACAGTAAGTAGTATTGCTGTCCTTATGAATCAAATGATGTCATTATGTCAAATGATGTCATTTGTCAAAGGACAAGCAGGTAGAAAGGAGTGGATCCGAGTCGAATTAGATTTTGGAACTCCAAAGTGCAAGCTGTTAATCACCATTCTAAAACATGGGATGGAGGAAGGGAGTGAGGGTAGATGTATGAGGCATAAGGATCTGTTTAATACCTGAGCATGCGTATAATATGATTTTCCTTAGAATTCCTAGGAGACACTTGGGAGACAAGGAAAAGCTTGCCTACTCTACATACCAGGTGTTCTGGTCATTTAAAATAATGATTAGTGTATGTCCTGTGCATTTGCATTTTGATTTTGGATAAAACCAGTTAAAGTCATGGTGGAAATAAAGCTTAAGTGTTAGGTACAGTCATTCGGAGCAATTCATACTTTGATTCAAGCTAGTGATTCAACAGTGGATATCACTGGTCATAAGAGGAATGAGAGGAAGGCTGGAGGAGTGAGAATGCTTCAGTACAGACCTAAGATAGGATTTCTCACCCTCAGAGCCCTTGACATTCCGGGTCACGCAGCTCTTCGCGGTGGGGTTGTCTTGCACGGTGTAGAATGTTGAACAGCACCCCTGGCCTCTACACACTACGTGGCTCTAGCACACACCTTTCCCCACAGGCTGTGAAACCAAAAAATGTTTTAGACATTGCTGAATGTCTCCTGGGGTATGAAATTGCTCCCATTTGAGAACCATTGTTCTAAAACATCTCACAAAAGCATGGGTTATTAGTAACTTCCAGTGTACATGTATAGCAATTGGCACAGCCCATATTTCATACGCAAATTCTATATTAGTAAATGGTCGGTAGCACATTGAACTTTTGTTGTTGTTGTTGTTGTTTTGAGGCAGAGTCTCGCTCTGTCGACCAGGTTGGAGTGCAGTGGCACAATCTCGGCTCACTGTCAGCTCCGCCTCCCGGGTTCACTCCATTCTCCTGTCTCAGCCTCCTGAGTAGCTGAAACTACAGGCGCCCAACACCACGCCCCACTAATTTTTTGTATTTTTAGTAGAGATGGGGTTTCACTGGGTTAGCCAGGGTGGTCTCGATCTCCAGACCTCGTGATCTGCCCGCCTCGGTCTCCCAAAGTGCTGGGATTACAAGCGTGAGCCACCGCGCCCAGCACATTGAACTATTTTTAAAGCAATTTTCCAATTTGTGTATGCTTCAAGTAGTAAAAGTGTTACTCAAATTGATGAGTGTTACCTTATTAAGACTATTTTAGAATTTAGTCAATGAGCAGAGCCATCCATTTATTCTTTATCCTTTTTTAGTTTAATTTGTTTTATTCCAAATAAGATTCTGAAAATAGTGTAGCAAGAAATAAAGTAACACTACATAAAATCAAATACATTAAAATGTAATCGCTAAAATTTTTTCTTAAATTTTATGTATGTGAGAAGTTTTCTTTTGCCATGCTAGCAGGGTCCCTTAAAAAAAGCAACAAAGGACAAAATAGGATTTTATTTTTTACATGTCTATGATCACAGGAATATATAATGTATACGTATGCACTTATGCAGTTGGTTCAATAGTGTCCCCCAAAACTTATGTCCACTTGGAACCCTAGAATGTGACCTGTATGAAAATAAGGACATTTCAGATGTAATTAAATTATAGATCTAGAGATGAGATCATCCTGGATTTAGGCTGTGTCCTAAATCCAATTACTGGTGTCCTTTTAAAAGAAGAGAGGGGCCTGGCATGGTGGCTCACGACTGTAATCCCAGCACTTTGGGAGTCTGAAGTGGGTGGATTACCTGAGGTCGGGAGTTTGAAACCAGCCTGACCAAAATGGCGACATTCTGTCTCTACTAAAATATAAAATTAGCCCAGCATGCTGGCATGCGCCTGTAATCCCAGCTACTCAGTAGGCTGAGGCAGCAGAATCACTTGAACCTGGGAGGCAGAGGTTGCAGTGAGATAACGCCACTGCATTCCAGCCTCGGAGACAGAGCAAAATTCCGTCTGAAAAAAAACAAAACAAAACAAAACAAAAAAACAAAGAGAGGTTACAGAGAAGCGCATGAAGAAGGCCACTGCAGATAGAGGCGGAGATTGAGGAGAAGCATCTATAAGCCAAGAAATGCCACCTGTTGCCTGCAACCACCAGAAGCTCATGTCGTAAATTCTCTCCTCTAGCCTCCAGGAGAAACCAGCCCTGCCTTATTCCAGATTTCTGGCCCCTTCACTGAGAAGGAATAAGTTTCTGTTATTTTAAACCACTCAGTTTGTGGCCATTTGTTACAGCAGCCCTAGGAATCTAATATAGTATCTATGTATCTATTAGTAGAAATCATATTCCCAAGATGTTGATCTCTTTCATTCTTGATCAGGCTAGTGTCAGCGTATTTTGGCAAATCCATCTGCAGGACCAGCGTACAGTGCAGTATCCTGCAGAAGGGAGGGACAGACCTCTTTTTTTAAGCATGAAGAAATATGGAAACATCTTCTAAACATGTAGGATGTCCTGGTTATTTTGGAGACTGTGCTAACATCTGCCAACTGTCATTGTAGGGCAAATATGTTTGCATTGTAGGTATGATAGGGAACATGACGTTGGGAAGTCATCATCTCTGACCTCTCTAGTTCAGTGGATTCCACTAACACAGGTGAGGAGCAGATAATCACCAAGCCCTGTGAGATATGCTCTGGTCCAGCAAAGCATAAGAATTGGAAATCTAATTCACTGAGTTCTAACACCTTGGGACATTTTGTCTTGAAAGCAAAAGATGATCATTTGAAGTCATGTGATTGTGGAATAGACAGAAGGCTGACCAAACAAAGTTAGCCAGTGTACAATGGAGAAGACCCAAAAATAAGAATGAAGGATTGTAGAAGAACACAGCAATGTCAGACTCAGC
>NW_016833378.1:0-1346 GCF_001698545.2 Rhinopithecus bieti | reverse complement strand
CAGTAAAGTTTTTACAGGACTCATAGGGTTTAAAGATTTCAAGCTTTGCGCAATACCAGTCATTAAATCTGCGCTGGTCAGCAATGGTAACTGATTATGAAATGTTTCAGAAATATTGTGCGTTAATTCTTGTATTTCCAGGGAAAGATTATTATTGCCAATTAAAAGCCTTTTATCTCTGTCCAATTATGTACAGTGCCATTAAAAGGAACAGGGGTAATACAAAATTGAGTAGTATTCCAGTCACATTTTAACAAGGCTCGAGTATTTAACACCGTCAGCTGATCCCCTATCCAAGAAACCACTTGTTCTAAGTTATCTACTCGTTCAGTCAAATGAGCATCGATGTCTCATTGTTGTTGCCACAACAAGTGAGATTGTTCATGCCATTGTTGCACGAGCTCTGCATTTTGGATACTCTGATGTAACGCCAGTCCAGCAACAGCGGCGGTGGAAGCAATGGCCACAAGTCCCACTACTGTTGTTACGACGATCCCAACCGCTCTCCGGCTGTGGTGGACAAGATCCTGCACTACTTTGTAAATTTGAGTAACCCCAGCAGATTCACTCCAGGAGCATGTCAAGTTCACAGGTAACCAGGTTTCTTTTCTAGCTCTTAAAATACATATATTGGAGTGAATCTCATTCCAATTATTATGCCACCAAGTAGTGTTTATACAGCTTAAAATGTACAATTGCCCGTACAGTTAACTACTCCTGTATTATTATCCCATTTAAAGATTCCCGCTAACAACAAGTAAGGTTTTTTTTTTTTTTTTTGAGACGGAGTCTCGCTCTGTTGCCCAGGCTGGAGTGCAGTGGCCTGATCTCGGCTCACTGCAAGCTCCGCCTCCCGGGTTCCCGCCATTCTCCTGCCTCAGCCTCCCGAGTAGCTGGGACTACAGGCGCCCGCAACCTCGCCCGGCTAGTTTTTTTTGTATTTTTTAGTAGAGATGGGGTTTCACCATGTTAGCCAGGATGGTAGTAAGGTTTTTTAACACAAGCAATGACATATCTAGATCTGTTTTGATGTAAAGATATATGGAAAGGATTAGAAAGATTAGTGGTATTTAAGGACATGTTTCCCGTAAAAGTAGACATTGGTTTGCCAGCAGCTAGTAACTTCCACATGACTTTGTATTTGTGAGGTGTTGGCCAAATGTGGCATAGGGAGCGACAAACCACCATCATGCCAAATAATAGTTTCGTTACCATCAGCATAAATGCTGTGATTATTTCTATGCCATCATAGGCGAATGTGGCTAAACTTAGTCTGAAAATCCCCATGCACACTCCAGTCAGTGACAAGGTATCTGTAATTCCTTTTACCTCTAATAATAATCGTG
>NW_016833377.1:0-253 GCF_001698545.2 Rhinopithecus bieti | reverse complement strand
TATGTCTATATTTTACACCTATATCTATTATATCTATTACGTCTATATTTTATACCCATCTCTATTATATCTATTATGTTTATATTTTATACCTATATCTATTATATCTATTATGTCTATGTTTTATACCAATTTCTATTATATCTATTATGTCTATATTTTATACCCATCTCTATTATATCTACTATGTCTATAGTTTACACCTATATCTATTATATCTATTATGTCTATATTTTATACCTATATCTATTAT
>NW_016833376.1:0-1766 GCF_001698545.2 Rhinopithecus bieti | reverse complement strand
GCAGGCCATTAACACTGTCTTTCAGGAATCTGAGAAGGGCTACTTTGGATCGCATTGAGGCCTACGCTGATAAAGGAAATATCATCAGTTAAAAACGAGAAAGAAGCTTTCTGAGAAACTTCTTTGTGATCTGTGAATTCGTCTCACAGAGTTACAACTTATTGCTCAGAACAAGTTTGCTAACCCTCTTTTCGTGGATTCTGCAGATTGATATTTGGGAGCCAATAGAGGCACATGGTGAAAAAGGAAATATCCTCAGATAATAACTACAGAGAAGCTTTCTGAGAGATTGCTTTCTGATGTGTGACTTCATCACACAGAGTTCCACCCTTCCTTTCTTGGAACATTTTCTAACACTGTTGTCGTGTATTCAGCAATGTGATATTTGGGAGCTCATTGAGGGCTATGGTGAAAAATGAAATATCCTCAGAGAGAAACTGGAAAGAAGCTTTCTTAGAAACTGCCTTGCGATGTGTGAATGCAACTCACAGAGTTACATGTTTCTCCTCAGTGATCCGTTTGCTTACACAGTTTTCTTCAAATCTGCAATGGGAAACTTCTTAGCGCTATGCAGCTGACGGTGACAAAAGGAAATCCTCAGATCAGAAGGTGAAAGAAGCTTTCTGAGAATTTGCTTTCTGATGTGTGACTTCATCTCTCAGAGTTACACCACTATTTCTTGGAGCCGTTTCCTAGGACTGTTTCCGTGGATTCTGAGAAGTGATATTTTCGATGGGTTTGAAGAGTGGAAGGACAAAGGAAATATCCTCCGAGAAAAACCAGAATGAAGCTTTCTGAGAAACTGCTTTGTGATGTGTGAATTCATTTCACAGTGTTATACCCCCCTTTCATGGGGGAGTTTCCTAGCACTCATTTTGTGGAATCTCATAAGTGATGTCTTGGATATCGTTGAATCCCATGGTGAATAAGGAAGTATCCTCGGACAAACCTGCAGAGAAACCTTCTCAGAAACGTCCTTGCTGTGGGTGAGTTCAGCCCACAGAGTTCCATCGTTGTTTTCACTGAGAAGCTTGCTAACCGAGTTTTCGCAGAATCTGCAATAGGACACACTGTGGCGCTCTGAGACCACAAATAACCTCATCTTCATAAAGCAAGAAACTTTCTGAGAAACCGCGTTGTGATGTGTGAATTCAACCCACTGAATTACAGCTGTATTTCGTGGGGCCGTTGACTAGCCCGGTTTGTGTGGATTATGAGAACTGATATTACGAGACCCTTTGAAGTCTATGGGACCAAAGAAAATATCCTCCTATTAAAACGAAAAAGAAGACTTCTGAGAAACTTCTTTGTGAACTGTGAATTCGTCTCACAGAGTTACAACTTATTCCTCAGGAACAAGTTTGCTAACACTCTTTCGAGGAATCTGCAAAGTGATATTTGGGAGCAAATAGCGGCATATTTTGAAAAAGGAAATATCCTCAGATAATAACTACAGAGAAGCTTTCTGAGAGATTGCTTTCTGATGTGTGACTTCATCACACAGAGTTCCACCCTTCTCTTCTTGGAACAGTTTGCTAACACTGTTCTCGTGGATTCAGCAAAGTGATATTTGGGAGCTCATTGAGGGCTATGGTGAAAAAGGAAATATCCTCAGACAGAAACTGGAAAGAACCCTTCTAAGAAACTGCATAGTGATGTGTGAATGTAACTCACAGAATTACAATTTCTCTTCAGTGACGAGTTTGCTATCACAGTTTCCTTGAAATCTGCAATGGGATACTTCTTAGCGCAGTGAAGCTCATGGT
>NW_016833374.1:0-4166 GCF_001698545.2 Rhinopithecus bieti | reverse complement strand
TGCTACAGAGTAAAAAATTTTGTTTCATGATTTAACTATCTTCAAAAATCTCTTTATATACAATTATTTTCCAAAATTCTCTTTATATAAAAAAGAAACATCAAATTTCCATAATGAGGCTAATTTTATGCTGTGATAAATCTAAAGATAAGCACACAGCTTATTTAAAAGCACCAATATCAAATAAATCCTTTTAAAAATGTTTAAAGGAAGCACACATTACTTACAAATAAATTAGCATTATCATACAAGAAGATATATATTTTTCCTTTCACTTATATGGTGATTGAAGTGAATACAGATGGCTGAAAAGCTTTTGTTACTCCCACATGAAAAAGTGGACTTTATTCCCCTTGCCACTAAATCTGGGCTAGCTCTATGATTACATTAACCAATAAAATGTAATGGAACGTGACTAGGGTTGGGACTAGTAAGCCAAAAAGGCACTCACCTCAGGCACAAAATTTAAGGGGACACCAAAAACTAGTAATCAAGATAAATCATATATTACTGTGATATATTTTTAAATTAACATTAATACGGGGGAAAAAAACATGATAGGACTCAGGGAAAGAGGGAGAGATCCATTTCAGCATCCCAGCTAAGTCTAGCCTTCCATGCATCCCCACTAAAGCAACCAGACATGTAAATGGGCCACTTCAGATATTCCAGCCCTTTTGAACTGTCAGACAACTACAGCCCAAGCTGTTATATCATGAAGCAGAAGAAGCAACTAGTGAATGCACAGTAGTGATTAATAATAAAATGGTCAATGTGTTAAGCCACTAAGTTTTGGAATGATCTGTAATGCAGCAATGGATAACTGAAACAGTGAGATATAATTACTATGATTCTTAAATCAAAAGAAAGGATACTGTTAGGCGTAAAATGTCTGCAGTTCTTCACATGAATGCCCAGGCAGCCAACCTACAACAATCAAAACAAAAACACAGACAGTGAGTGTATTTAAAAAGTTAACTGTTCTTCCACTTTACACTGAACTCTATTTTAAAAGTAAAACTCCACGTTGTTTTTTCTCACTCGAAATATTGTTTCTCATGAAAAATATCTAGTTAATAGAAATCATCAGAAAGCAGAAATACTGAAGAAAAATGGGCAAGCCACATTCAAAGTAAACCTAAAATGAACAAGAATACAAAGCCAAAGAATAATTCATTATTCACATAAATCTGATCATCACTTTTAAGTTGTTTTATTTGATATCAGGTGAGAACTGATAAAATACAGCACCCTGCATATAAAATTAAGAAATGTGCCTTATGTCAGACAAACTCTTTTATCCAGTATCCTAAGACCACTTAATTCATTCAGCAATGATTTATTGGCTATAACATGCCAGGGGCTGTAAAATATTCATGCTCTTGCACCAAGTTTTTCTAAATGTTAAAGAAAATTGCATCATGTGCTTAACCAAAAAATCAAATACAAAATAAATGCAGGAACATTTGAATCCTAATATGAGAATTAGTCAAATGTATTTAGCCATGTTTAGTATTTAAAACCAAGTCAAAATGACAGAAATATTATATTTAACATTGTATATGATAGGAGGTAGAGGGACAAGAAAAATTCTTATTTCATACCCAGTTACAACTCTAATAGTGTTCAGAAAATAAAGATAACTGTAAATGAATGTCATGATATTTGACAGTTCTATATGCATGTAGATTCTCATGTCTTTTTCTGTACTTTGAAAACAGAATAACAGATTTTTCTGGTTCTCAGCCTAGATACTGGGTCCTCCCTTTGTGATGTGTGTGTGTGTGTGTGTGTGTGAAAGGGTGGGGGGGGTGTTTGCTTTTGTTTCTAGGAGGCTTTTTGGATGGGGGAGGGGCGCAGGATCAATTTTCAAACTTTAGCATGATCTAGCAATAAATATAATCACTTTAAGAGCTCAGTAAAATTACTGATTCCCAGGCTCCTCTCCTAGAGATTCTAAGCTAGCAGATGTTAGGTGGAGCCTCAAGTTAATGTTTTATAAAAAGCATCTCAGGTAATTCTGATGTAACTAGATTTGGGAATCCCTAATATAGAAGATATTATTTCTGTGAATCAGGATGCTTTCTATAATTTCAGTGATTATTACAATGTTTTTCTGACTCATAAAATGAAAATTCATAAATATATTATCAGAGAGAACCATTTTCTGCATATACTTTTTGATTATCAAATAACAAATAACTTATACAGGTTTTTGAGGGTTACTCATACATACCACATCCCCAAACGGCACCAAATTTGGTGTCTCCTGTGTTATTTCCAGTTCTTCACTATCAGACCCTTTAAGAGTTTTTTTCAGCATCTACAATGTAAATAAATTAAGATTTGAGAAGAGAAAGAAAACATAACTAGGTGAAATATCAATTCAATAATTATTGTATGAATCTCTAGTAAGTATCAGGTCTCCTTGGTAGTAGGTATTAATATGATTAAGAAACTCATCCCTATCCTCAATAAGACGTTATCAGAGAAATAAAAATGTACGCAAGTATAAAATTAAGGGAATCAAGAAATAAGAGAAAAGTACATACTTCTTCAGTTTGTTAAGAGATGGAATATTTAGTAGGATATCTTGAAAAGCTTATAAGGAGAATTCCAGTTGGTCCTAGTATAGGAGATACCTTGAGTGTGAATCTCTACTCAATCAAATATATATATACATACACACACACACATATATGCACACATGCGCACACATATACACACATATATATGCACATGCACACACACACTACAGGACAGAAAGCAAGGAAAGAGAAATCTTAAGAGATGCTGGAAAAGAACAGAGAGAAGTAGGGAACACAAAAGGAAGCATAGATAAAATCACCCTGAGAAAGAGAAAGTTCAACATTGAGTACAAAAATTCTGACCACAGGTCTAGGAGTGGTAGCTCACAGTAACAGCCATAGAGAAGGGACGTGAAAGAGAAGGACCAGATCATGATGAGCACTGCTTCTGGGGTGAAGGTGTCAGAGAGGAAGAGGTATCCCTGCATACATGGCAGGGAAGAGAAAGAAGGATGTAAGAGGGGAAAATTAAGCATAGCAGAAAAACCGAAGAGAACAACAGGTTATGCCCCTTCTTTCCCCTTACCTCTCATCAATTACAACTTCATCCATTTAAAGAAACTATACTTCAATACATGAAAGAAGAGAGAGTATACTTAAACCACAGCAAAGAAATGATCATGGTCAAGAAATAAGGAAAATCAGACCAACTCCATTAAAAGCTGTTATAAGGAGAAAATGGGGAGAAATCTTCATATGACAAAAATTCTTCCTCTCAAATAACTACAAAACAGAAGTAAATTATAACATAAGATTTCAAACTGAATTAAGTATCTTCAAACAAGTATTTGGAGATGTTTTAAGCCTACAATTAACAGTTCATTCATTTATTCAACAATTAAAACAGAAGTTGACCAAAGAGAAGAAAAAATGAAATGACTGTTGGTTAATTCAGGAAAGAAATTTTTAAAAAAGACAAACCATCCCAGAAATAAATACTAAATTACAAAGTGCCCAAGGTAGCATTGATTCAAATAAAAACTTTATAAGGGGCATTGAAGAAGATAAGAACCAGTGAAGAAAATGATAATGAGAGAGAGAAAGAAGGAAAAGGGTCAGGGAAAATAGTTGAACTGGAAGGCAGACAAATGAAAATCCTCGAAGTAAAACAAAATGGAGGAAAACTAAAAGTTTAAAATTATAATCCAAGAAAATTTAAGTAATATGAGAAAATCTACATGTGGATAGGACTTACCATGTGTCTAGAAAACTGGCTCATGAGATTTTGAGGGGCGGAGCAAGATGGCCGAATAGGAACAGCTCCAGTCTCCAACTCCCAGCGCAAGTGACACAGAAGACCGGTGATTTCTGCATTTTCAACTGAGGTACTGGGGTCATCTCACTAGGGAGTGCCGGACAATCAGTGCTGGTCAGCTGCTGCAGCCCGACCAGTGAGAGCTGAAGCAGGGCGAGGCATCGCCTCACCTGGGAAGCGCAAGGGGGAAGGGAATCCCTTTTCCTAGCCAGGGGAACTGAGACACACAACACCTGGAAAATCGGGTAACTCCCACCCCAATACTGCGCTTTAAGCAAACGGCACATGAGGAGAATATATCCCACACCTGGCCGGGAAGGTCC
>NW_016833373.1:0-2924 GCF_001698545.2 Rhinopithecus bieti | reverse complement strand
GCTCCATGAAAAGAATGGTGTAACTCTGTGAAATGAATTCACACATCACAAAGCTGTTTCTCAGTAATCTTCTTACTAGTTTTTATCAGAGGCTATTTCCTTTTTCACAATATTCCTCTATGCATTCCCGAATATCCCATTGCAGATTCCATGAAAAAAGTTTTAGCAAACTTCTCAAGGAAAATAACAGTGTAACTTTATGAGATGAATTCACACATCACAAAGCAGATTCTCAGAAACGATATTTCTAGTTTTTATCTGAAGATATTTCCTCTGTCACCATAGGCCTCAAATCGCTCCCAAATATTCCTTTGCAGATTCCATGAAAACAGTGTTAGGCAAGTGCTCCATGAAAAGAAAGGTGTAATTCTGTGAGGTGAATTCACACATCAGAGAGAAAGTTCTCAGAAATCTTCTTTCTAGTTTTTATCTGAGGATATTTCCTTTGTCACCATAGGCTTCAATGCAATGTAAATTAACACTTCTGAGATTCCCCAAAAACAGTGCTGCCAAACGACTCCAATAAAAGTATTGTGTAACTCGGTGAGATGAATTCACAAATCACAAGGCAGTTTCTCAGAAAGCTTCTTTCTAGTTTTTATCTGAGGATATTTCTTTTTTCACCATATTCCTCAATGCACTTCCAAATATCCCATTGTAGATTCCAGGAAAAAAGTCTTAGAAAACTTCTCAATGAAAAGAATGGTGTAACACTGTGTGATGATGTCACACATCACAAAGCAGTTTCACAGAAAGCTTGTTTTTTGTTCTTATCTGAGGATACATCTTTTGCAACCATAGGCTTCAATGTGCTCCCAAGTATCCTATTGCAGATTCCATGAAAACACTGTTATCAAACTGCTCAATGAAAACAACAGTGTGACTCTGTAAGATGAATTCACACATCACAAAGCAGTTTCTCAGAATGTTTCTTTCTAATTGTTATCTGAGGATATTTCCTTTTTCAGTATAGGCCTCAGTGCGCTCCCAAATATCCCTTTGCAGATTCCACGAAAATCATGTTAACAAACTCCTCCATGAAAATAATGGTGTAACTCTGAATGAGGAATTCACGCATCACCAAGAAATATCTCAGAAAGCTTCTTTCTTGTTTTTATCTGTGAATATTTCCTTTGTCACAATAGGTTTCACTGCGATCGAAAATAACCCTTCTCAGATTCCCCAAAAACAGTGCTAAAAAAACTGATCCATGAAAAGAATCATGTAACTCTCTGAGATGAATTAACACATCACAAAGTGGTTTCCAAGAAAGCTTCTTTCTAGTTTCTATATGAAAATATTTGCTTTGTCACCCTAAGCTTCATTGTGCTCCGACATATCAGATTGAAGTTTCCAAGAAAATAGTGTCAGCAAACAGCTCAATGTAAACAACTGTCTAATCTTGTGTGATGAATTCACACATCACTAATCAGTTTCTCAGAAAGCTTCTTTCTAGTTTTAGTCTGAGGATATTTCGTTTGACACCATAGACATCAACGCCATCCAAAATATCCCTTCTCAGATTCCCCAAATCAGTGCTACCAAACTGTGCCATGAAAATAAAGGTGAAACTCTGTGAGATGAATTCACACATCACTACACAGTTTCATAGAAAGCTTCTTTTTGGTTGTTGTCTGAGGATATTTCATTTATCACCAAAGGCTTCAATGCACTCTGAAATATCCTATTGCAGATTCCACGAAAATATTGTTAGCAAACTGCACCATGAAAAAACTCTGAGACAAATTCACACATAACAAAGCAGTGTTTCAGAAAGTTTCCTTCTAGCTTTTATCTGAGGATATTTTCCTTTTCACCATATGTCTCAACTTTCTCCCAAACATCACTTTGTAGACTCCACAAAAACAGTGTTAGCAAACTGCTCCATGAAAAGAAATGAGTTTTTCTGAGAGATGAATACACATATCACAAAGAAGTTTCTCAGGAAACTTCTAGCTAGTTTCTGTCTGATTATAATTCTATATGTCACACATAGGCTTCAATGCAATCCAAAATATCCCTTCTCAGATCCCCCAAAACAGTGCTACCAAACTGCTACACAAAAAGAATGGTGTAACCCTGTGATATGAATTCACACATCACCAAAATGTTTCTCAGCCCGCTTCTTTCTAGATTTTATCTGAGGATATTTCGTTTTTCTCCATATTCCTCAATGCTCTCTGTGATATCTCATTGCAGATTCCATGAAAAAAGTGTTAGCAAACTTCTCAATGAAAAGAACGGGGTAACTCAATGAGATAATTTCACACCTCACAAAGCAGCTTCACAGAAAGCTTCTTTTAGATTTTTATCTGAGGATACTTCCTCTTTCACCATAAGCTTCAATGTGCTTCAAAATGTCCCAATGCAGATCGCAGGAAAACATTGTTAAGTAACTGCTCAATGAAAGGAACAATGTAACTCTGTGTGATGAATTGACATGACACAAAGCAGTTTCTTAGAAAGCTTTCTTTTGGTTTTTATCTGAGGATATTTCCTTTGTCACCATAGGATTCAATGCACTCTCAAATATCCTATTGCGTATTCAGTGAAAAAAGTCTCATCAAACTCCTGAATGAAAAGAACGGTGTAGCTCTGTGAGATGAATTCACACACCACAAAGCAGTTTCTCTGAAAGTTTCTTTCTAGTTTTTAACTGAGGATATTTCCTTTTTCACCGTAACCTTCAAAATGATCCAAAATATCCCTTCTCAGACTCTGCATAAACAGTGCTACAAAACTGTTCAGTGAAAAGTATCGTGTAACAGTGTCAGATGAATTTATAAACCACAGAGCAGTTTCTCAGAAAGATTCCTTCTAGGTTTTATCTGAGGATATTTCCTTTTTCACTATAGGCCTCAATGCACTCCCATATATCCCTTTGCAGATTCCATGAATACAGTGTTAGCAAACTGTTCCATGAA
>NW_016833372.1:0-2051 GCF_001698545.2 Rhinopithecus bieti | reverse complement strand
GCATGCCCCAGCCTTCCAGGGAAGTCCCTGGAAGGCTGGGACAGGTACGATTGCATCTCTGCGCTCTGCAGTGTCTGTCACACAACAGACACTTCATGAGAAGGCTGCTGAATGAAAGAACCAGCCTGGAAACCAAATGCAGGTTCTCCCTGAAGTTCTGCACCTCATATTGTGGGCTTCCATGCACATGTCCACACCACCTGTGCACCCACTTCCTTCCTGGACCTTAGCAGAACCCCACTTTCCAGCCCCTGCCTGTGAGGGGATAACCAGACCCCGGGATCCACATCTCCAGCAGCTGGAATTCATAGTTTATGACCTGCTGTTTTCCACATTTCCTCTCCCTCCCCCTCAGGACCTGCACCCCAGTGCACTGCACCTTCTATTCTGCTGTCAAGGCCCAGAGCTCTGTTCATCTGCTTCCAGCAGCTCGCCATCCCACTTCCTCCCTTCCCTCCTGCTGGATCTCTTTCTTTCATTGGTTCTTGTCCCTTTCCCTCAGTAAAAGAACTCTCCTTCCACTCTGCCTCATTCACATTCACTTGGGAACCAAAAATTCACCCCACAGTTTAGTATTCCCAGTTGTGGAACAATTCAGTCACCTTCTGGAATGAGACAAATGTGAAGAAGCCAGACATGAAAAAACACTTATATGGATCGATTTATATAAAATGCCCAGAGAAGACAAATCTATTGAGAAGGAAACTAGATTTGTGGTTGCTTACAGCTGGGGTAGAGGCTGGGGGAAATAACAGGGTGATAGCTAAAGGGTACAGGACTGATAAAAATGTTCTAAACTTAACGATGGTGTTGGTTTCACATTTGTGTGATTATAGTAAACCCTAGCAGATCATAAGGTATGTGAATTTTTCCTCAATAAACCTGTTTAAAAATAAAAAAAATTTAGGCTGGGCACAGCAACTTAACCTGTAGTACCAGCACTTGGGGAGGATGAGGCAGGAGGATTGTTTGAGACCAGGAGTTCAAGACCAGCCTGGACAAGAGTGAGACCCCATCTCCACAAAAGATTTAAACAATTTAGCCAAGCATGGTGGTGTGCACTTGTAGTCCCAAGTACTCAGGAGGCTGAGGTGGGAGGCTCACTTGAGCCTGAGAATTGGAGGCTGTAGTGAGCTGGGATCATGCCACTGCACTCCAGCCTGGGAGAGAGAGAAACACCCCAACTCAAAAAAAAAATTATTATGAACTATTTTATACATATGAAATTACACACACACAGACACACACACACATACACACACACACACACTCACATAAAAGTAAAATAAACACACTGTAGCCATCACTGACACCACTACATTTGAAGCTGTCTGCATGGTTGGCCCTTCCTAAATGTAACACTTTGCCTCCCCATCTAGGACAATCATTCATCTGAAGCTTTACAAAAAGTATTATTTTCCTGACTTTCATTGTACTTTTATTACATAACAATAGCTCTAAATAATACATTGTTTCTCTAAATAATATACTGTTTAACTTTGTAAGTATTTACACTTTCTGTAAATGTGCTATGTATCTCTTTAACTTGCACTACTCATTCCACATTGTATTTTTGAGAGCCTTCTATGTTTTAAATAGTTTCCTGTTCAATTCTATGTATTGCTTACTAACTAGCCTTTAAATTGAATATACTCAGACCTACCCTAGAAAGAATCCTTGTGGGATAATGAGTATAAAGTGCTTAAAGCAGTGCCCCATTCATTATAGGCATTCAATATTATATATGTAATACTATATACAATATTTTAATACTAAGTAATTATATACATATTATGATTGCTCCTTTCTTTGTGGAGGTACATTATTTCATCAACTGCATTATGAACTATAGTTTTCTTTCTTTTGGGGGAGGGGGCAGGGTCTGGCACTGTTGCCCAGGCTGAAGTACAGTGGTGCAATCACGGCTCAATGCAGCCTGGACCTCCTGGGCTCAAGGATCCTCCCACCTCAGCCTCCTGAGTAGCTATGTCTATCGCAGTGACACCACTCCCAGCTAATTTTTACATTTTTTGTAGAGATGAGGTTTCGCC
>NW_016833371.1:0-253 GCF_001698545.2 Rhinopithecus bieti | reverse complement strand
ATAGACATAATATATATAGTATAATATTTAGACATAATAGATATAATAGATATAGGTAACATATAGATATAGATATAATGGATATAGGTATCAAATATAGATATAATAGATATAGGTATAAAATATAGATATAGTGGATATAATAGATATAGGCATAAAATATAGACATAATAGGCATAATAGATATAGGTATAAAATATAGACATAATAGATATAATAGATAAAGATATAATATATAGACATAATACATTCC
>NW_016833370.1:0-2023 GCF_001698545.2 Rhinopithecus bieti | reverse complement strand
CTGCGAAGTGATATTTTGGAGTGCATTGATGCTTATGGTGACAAAGAAAATATCCTCATATAAAAACTAGAAAGAAGCTTTCTGAGAAACTGCTTTGTGATTTGTGATTTCATCTCACAGAGTTACCCGATTCTCTTCATGGAGAAGTTTGGTAGTACTGCTTTTGGGGAATCTGAGAAGGAATATTTTGGATCGCATTGAAGATTATGGTGACAAAATAAGTATCCTCAGATGAAAACTAGAAAGAAAATTTCTGAGAAACTGCTTTGTGATGTGCGAATTTATCTCACAGAGTTACACTGTTCTTTTCATTGAGCAGTATGCTCACACTGTTTTCTTGGAATCTGCAATGGGATATTTTGAAGCGCATTGAAGCTTATGGTGAGAAAGAAATATTCTCAGACAAAAACCAAAAAGAATCTTTCTGAGAAACTGTCTTGTGATGTGGGAATTCGTCTCACAGATTTACACGTTTCATTTCATGGAGCCGTTTGCTAACACTGTTTTTATGGAATCTGCAATAGGATATTCACTAGCGACTTGAGGCAAACAGTGAAAAAGAGAAATATCCTGTCAAAAACTAGAAGGAATCTTTCTGAGAAACTGCTTTATGATATGTGAATTCATATCACAGAGTTACATGATTCTTTTCATGGAGCAGTTGGTAGCACTGCTTTTAGGGAATCTGAGAAGGGATATTTTTGATCACATTGAAGCGTATGAAAGCGAAGGAAATATCCTTGATAAACTCTAGAAGGAAACTTTTGAAGAAACCTCTTTGTGATGGGTCCATTAATCTCATAGAATTGCACCATTCTTTTCATTGAGAAGCTTGCTAACACTTATTTCGTGGAATCTGCGATGGGATACTCGCTAGTGCCCTGAGGCAAATGGTGAAAAATGAAATATCCTCAGATTAAAACTAGAAAGAAGCTTTATGAAAAACAGCTTTGTGTTGTGTGAATTCATCTCACAGAATTACACCTTTCAATTCATAGAGCAGTTTGGTAGCACTGTTACTGGGGAATCTGAGAAGGGATACTTTGGATCATATTGAAGCCTAGAGTAACAAAGGAAATATTCTCAGAGAGAAACTATATGGAAGCTTTATGAGAAACTTATTTGTGATGCGTGAATTTATCTCACAGAATTACATGATTCTTTAAATGGCGGAGTTTGCTAATACTGTTTTCATGGAATTTGTAAAGGGATATTTGGGAGTGCAATGAGGCCTGTGGTGAAAAAGGAAATATCCTCAGATAAAAACTAGAAAGAAGATTTCTGAGAAAATTCTTTGGATGTGTGAATTCAGCTCACAGAGTTACACTGTTCTTTGCATTCAGCAGTTTGCTGACACTGTTGTTTTGGAATATGCAATCTGATATTTCGGAACACATTGAAGCTTATGGTGACAAAGGGACATTTGGGAGCGTAATGAGGCCTATAGTGAAAAAGGAAACATCCTCAGATAAAAATTAGAAAGAAGCTTTCTGAGAAACTTCTTTGTGATGTGTGAATTCATCTCACAGAGTTACACTTTTCAAGGAGCAATTTGCTAACACTGCTTTCCTGGAATCCGCAAAGGGATATTTGGGAGTGCATTGAGGCTTATGGTGAAAAAGGAAACATCCTCAGAAAAAAATGAGAAAGAAGCTATCTAAGAAACTGCTTTATGATGTGTGAATTCGTCTCACAGAGTAACACTGTTCTTTTCATTGATCAGTTTGCTATCACTGTTTTTTTTTTGAATTTTCAATGGGATATTTCAGAGCACATTGAAGCATATGGTGAAAATGGAAATATTCTCATATAAAAACCAGAAAGAATTTTCTTGAGAAACTGCTTTGTGATTTGCAAATTTTTCTCAGAGAGATACACGATTCTTTTCATGGATCAGTTTGTTACCACTGATTTTGGGGAGTTTTGAAGCATACGGTGACAAAGAGAATATACTCAGATAAAAACAAGAAAGAAGCTTTCTGAGAACGTTTTTTGTGACGTGTTTTTTCATGTCACAGAGTTA
>NW_016833368.1:0-1347 GCF_001698545.2 Rhinopithecus bieti | reverse complement strand
TTATACTTTGAACTATTAACTGTATAGTTTATGAAATATACTTTTTTATTGACTATTTTGTTTCAAATTCCATTCAGGCTACAAGTGACAAGAAAGATTCTGTTTCCAATATAGCCACAGAAATAAAGGATGGACAAGAATCTGGGACAGGTAATTCTGCAAAACACATTTAATGTCATGTTCAGTCCAGATAGAAAAGAACTTCTCTTCCCCGTATAGATCAGCGGGGGACTCGTCGAAGCTGCACATTCTGATTCAGCAGGACTGAAACTCTTCATATGTAATAAGTTCTCGGGTGACACTGATGCTGCTGGTCTTGGACATGATCTTTGCAGTAAGATTACATATTTCCCCATGTTGAAATTGGGAAGAAGAAACGTGGAGAGCAGGTCAAGACATAAGGGGCTCAGGGGACAGCATAATTTTGCTTTAATTCTACAGCATGTTTTCACTAAGGGTGGAAGGAGAAAGAGATGAAGTGTAGATTTTACAGATGTCACATCCTACTGTGAAAACAGTTGGAAAAGTGATCATAATAACGGGTAGACACTGTAGAACGAGAGCTAACACGACCAATGATGTAGTAATTAGTTTTCCCAAGGAAGAGGGATTGTGAGGCAGAAAGGAGGGAAAAGAAGAAGTTATTTTTGTAATTTTGGGGTTTCTGCTGAGGAAACCTGAGTGAACTCATTTGAGATGCATTTGGAAGATCTGCATAAAGAAGATTTGATTTTGGCAGCACCAGGAACTACTGGAAACAGGAAACAATGCTAGAATTGGGATAAACCACACTGACTCGTTACTCCTCTTTGTTACTGTTAGGCATCAGACTTACATGTTTTGTTGATTTTAGTTATAAAAATTAGATAAACTTGAATTTGAATATATTGGCTTATTTGATCAAAGAGCTAATTCTTGGATAAAATAACTATTTAATGAATATTCCTTAGCGAGCATGACACTCCTAAGAAGACTATTTTAGAAACAAAAATGATGTTGAATTCATCAACTAACTCTTAACACGGTCATTCTCAATGAATATTGTAGTGATTTCCGAATGGAAAAGTTTATTAATATCCAACGCTTTTAGCAGTTTTACTTAGTAGAAGTATGTTAAAATTGATCATTGATAATGCTTTTTATTGAGGTTTATATATTATACTTTGTTGTCATGAGTGGATGAAGAAATGTTCAGAAGGCTAAACTAGAGAACAGAAGAAACAGGCAGATTATTGTACCACATGGGTGTGAGAAATAATGCATTTTATTTACTGGAATTCCGGAAACATATATCCAAGCTGATCAATTTGGGACACTTCCACTTAAGAGACGTGAAGTGTCCTTTCA
>NW_016833367.1:0-207 GCF_001698545.2 Rhinopithecus bieti | reverse complement strand
AGAGATGGGGTTTCACTGTGTTAGCCAGGATGGTCTCGATCTCCTGACCTCATGATTCGCCCACCTCGGCCTCCCAAAGTGCTGGAATTACACGCGTGAGCCACTGTGCCAGGCCTCTTTGTTGTATTTCATTATTTGTAAGCAGTTGACCCCAGTAATGTTTTTTTTTTGTTTGTTTGTTTGTTTGTTTTTTGAGACGGAGTCTCG
>NW_016833366.1:0-254 GCF_001698545.2 Rhinopithecus bieti | reverse complement strand
AGAAAGCAATCTCTCAGAAAGCTTCTCTCTAGTTATTATCACAGGATATTTCCTATTTCCCCATGGGCCTCCATGGGCTCCCAAATATCACTTTGCAGATTCCACGAAAAGAGTGTTAGCAAACTTGTTCCTGAGGAATAAGTTGTAACTCTGTGAGACGAATTCACAGTTCACAAAGAAGTTTCTCAGAAAGCTTCTTTCTCGTTTTTAACTTGTGGTATTTCCTTTATCAGCGTAGGCCTCAAAGCGATCCA
>NW_016833365.1:0-4085 GCF_001698545.2 Rhinopithecus bieti | reverse complement strand
TTTTAAAGGAGCCACATACATCTATCTAGCAACTCTGACTGCTTTTCAAAGTTACCAGGGAAAGGAACTTAGGCTTTCTTTTAAAAAATCTCCTTAGTTTTAATGTATGTCTTTTTAAGATTGATAATGTCATTTGAAGTAAAATAATGTCATATGAATAATGTCATATGGAAGAGGGGAGGGAGACGAGAATATGGAGGAAGCAGACACTGAATTCAGATTTGCACCTGAGGTGGCAAGGGAGGAAAGGAGAAAAGGTACAGGTAAAGTTGATCCTAAAGCGACAAGTGGTTTAAGGAAGCAGCATTTATACTCAGCAAACATTCACTGATTTTTAATGGGAAAAGAACAGTTGCCAGTACATCTCCTGTAACAACCTTTTCTAAAAGGAAAAGTAGGGTTAATTCAGCAAAGCCTAACTTAGGCAAAAGGCCAGAGGAAAGTGAACCTACTTCCCAATGGAGTAATAGGATGTACAATGTAAGAGGAGACAAAGCTGCCTCACAAATGGTAAACACTCCCTAGGCACAAGACATTTAAAGGAAGACGAAGAGGTCCTCAGCCTCAACTGGTATTTCATATTTAGACCTCTTAACCTAGTTGCCTAGCTCACTCTGTACTCCTGTATAAAACTGACAGATTTACGGATGCTGACCTATTGAAAAATACCACAGCCAGAATGGCCTAAACACGTATATAGTTAATAAAACCACCACCATCCTTTACTTTTAACATAGCTCTTAGCAGAAATTTCATAAAAATGGACATCACAGCTAAAATGTATTATTAATTCTCCTATGTGCTGACAATAAAAAAGCAGCAAACTCAGTGATTTCTATTTAAATGCACTAGATGGGAATATCATGTTCTAGGGGTGTTTGCCTTCAAACCGAACCCACAGCAACACACACAAGCAATTTCAGTATCCGCCATTTTAAATTCACAATCTGAGACTAAATGAATGGCTATTTATATTTAAAGCAAAACATTTTGTTTGACACCCTAATGTAGAGAAGGGGTGACAGACGAGCCATAACTAAAATCTGAAAAGGCTCAAAGCAGCAATTAAGGGAAAACCGAAAAGTAAAAGAAATTTTTAAATGCTTCCATTGGATGTGACAGGGAACTTAAGCCTACAGCTGTGTGCATAACACGGGCACACAAAGGCTTGGGTAGAGGCATGATGCCATGGAGGGGGATTAGGTTGGGAACAGGTTAATTCATGAACTATAGCAATAAAACTCGCTGCTGTAGCCCTTAATCAGGTCATGGCATTTATTCAGAGCTTGACCTCCCTTGTCCTGATCAAGAGCAGGAATTCAAGGCATGAGGCCCATGGTCAGCAACAGACATACCAACACCAGAAAGGGCAAAGTAACCTCAGGAAAGTGAAAGAGCTCTAGATAGGTCTTCCAGAGGTGCTCAACCAACACACCTTCATCCCAACCCCAACCCGGGAAAGATAAGCAAACTGAAAGAAAATGCACAGCAAATAGACATAATCTTGAAGATTTTTAAAGAATAAATTTTTTTTTGTAATTAAACATTATGCAAACACGTGCCACGCTTGCTTTGTCCATGCATATGTGCTATATACAATTTTGAAAAATACTGTGTTGTCCTCTTGTTTTAAAAGTCATAATACAAAGTTTTTATGTTTTTTGTTTGTTGAATCCTCTTGCTGCCTACCCCTTCCCCATCCCAAGATTTTCTTTACAAGGAACTAAGCATCATTCACTCATGACCTTGGGGTATGAGAGAAAGAGAGTCAGTCTGTGTGTGGGTGTATCTGTATGTGTAGGGGAGGAAGGGGAAGAGGTCCTTTACCAAAGTACAACAAAATGGCTGGTTTGAACATGAAAAGCAGTGTCAAGGAGCTGTTTGAAATTTTAACTGTACTACACTCAGGAAAAGGAAAAAGAAAAAGAAAAAAGGAGTCAGCTTTGAGAATGAAGCTACGTTACAAGTTAAAGTTGGAGGGCTTTTAGTGTGTCTATCACACTTTTGTTGGCGGCCTAGAATACTGTTGTACAATGGTTTATCTACCTTTTTTATTACAATATAATTTACTTAAACTTTCCGTTAACAAAACAATTCTGGTACTACAGACCAGTGGTGTCAGAATAGGCTTACTGCCTCCTTGTTTGTGTTTGTTTTGTTTTAATTGCATGAGAACTCTAGATGGTAAAGTTTTCAGAGTTCATTTTATGCAGGGCCATTCTCAGTCCTCAATGTACTCCCACAGATCTTTTTCATAGCCTTCATGCACATGCTGTAACAAAACCCTTCGTCGACTCTCACAGAGAAAAAAAAAAACTTGTTGTCAGCCTCTAATAATAAAAAAAGAGGCATTTACTTATTTTTAAGGCATCCCTATAGTTTATCCAGACTCGGAACCAAGCACCTATTTTTAATTTTAATAGGCACATGTTCAGGTCTAGATGTACAGACACATCAAACTGCTTCTAATATTAAAATAGTATTTTCTGAAAGCCATTATTCCATGGGAATTAATTTTAAAGCAATAAAGTATTACAAGTTCTGATGGACCTTAGAAATAATTCAGTCCCACAGTTCTGCAGATAAACAGGTTCAGAAATAATTTCATGGGTTCTTTATTCACGTCCTTAAAAATCTTTGTTAACTGTAAAAGTACTATGAACACATTATAGTAGCTAAAATTGGCTAAGGGAAGGGAAGATATTGGTTAGGACTAAATCTTCAAGTCTTCCAAACTCCCCAAGTTTCCTACTACTTTCAAAAGACACTAGCATTTGTCACTTTGGGAGAAAGAGCTTCATGTTGAGAAATCAAACATTTTGCATCTCTATCTTAAGAGACGGCACATCTTGAAAAATCAACTCCTAGGACAAGTATCTCCTTAGATACATATATATATATACACAAAAAATCTAATAAAAACTCTAAAAAGTAAGTTCCCATAGCTCATTTGTGAATAGCCATGACCCATACATAGGATTCCAGGCTAAGACCAACATCCAATTCTCACTCTCATCCTAAAAGCCACTTGGCCTTTCTGGGTTCTTTCTTCCTTGCAAGGTAGCAACTAAATAATTGAACAGAAGCAGAATTAGCCAGTAGAATAAGTGGTTGAATTCCTCCTCTATGTATGCTTCACCAGTACTACTACCTGCAATTTAGTGCCCAACGGACAGAAGCAATTTGTGAGAAACATGGCAGCAGCTCAGTTGGTGGATATGCTAAGCCTAGTTTCATTATCACTGAACTTGACCACTAAGGCACACTAGACCATCACTGGCAGAAAGTTTTATTCAACAGCTTAAAAAAAAAATTACCTGTACTTGTCTTGTACTTTCTGCTTTATATCCTGCAGAGAATCTTGGGAAATATCTCGTTCAAGGTAGCCCGAGAGCACCTCTGTGGCATTCTCTAGATCTGCTTGGTTATTCTGTAAGAAGAATAAAAGTAAATTTTGGCTTCAAAATAAAGCTAAAAGATAAACCATTTTCACTGTTTTGTTGACTACAGACTGCTCTCAACACTGATTCTGTAACTTTCATAGGTGGTTTAACTGCACCTGTAAAGCTCTAGGGCTTTCATCTCTAATAACTTGTTTGTTCTTTTCCAGAACAATATTTTAAATGTTAAAAGAATTGAAGATTTCACCCATTACTTTTGGAAGAATACTGAAGACCATTTGAAAGGATTTAAAATGTCTCTTGGAATTTTCTCATTCTGAGAGCTGCTCTTTGCTAAAAACTCAAAGGGAAACGAGAAAAAATAGAAACCTATTATTGCTTACATCTGGCTATACTTATTTCTTATAAGAGAACACTGTACAGAAGATTCAAATTGTATCATCCTTTACTATGATGGCTAGTTCTGTACCGGTTACCCAAATGAAGTCCCATCTGCTAGTCAGGCTTATTGTCTAGTCATATATAGATATCCATGTTTTATGCATCAATTTTAAATGAGCATCTTTACTTGAGAAAACCTTACTGCTAAAAGCTGGCTTTTTAGTCATTACTTCTCTACTAAAGACAACCATAACCACCACATTAATTTCTAATATTGCAGGGTTAGTTTAGCCTGAATAAAGG
>NW_016833364.1:0-253 GCF_001698545.2 Rhinopithecus bieti | reverse complement strand
TTTTAACCTATGTCTATTATGTCTTTATTTTATACCTATATCCATTACATCTATTATGTCCATATTTTATGCCTATATCTATTATGTCTATATTTTATACCTATATCTATTATATCTACTATGTCTATATTTTATACCTATATCTATTATATCTATTATGTCTATATTTTATACCTATATCTATTAGATCTATTATGTCTGTATCTATTATATCTATTATGTCTATCTTTTATACCTATATCTATTATATCTA
>NW_016833363.1:0-706 GCF_001698545.2 Rhinopithecus bieti | reverse complement strand
TAACAACCTAGAAAGGTATTATCCTCACTTTAAAATGGAGAAATAAGAGGTTAAGTAATTTGCTCCAAATTAACAGAACTAAAATACAATAAAGTAAAGATTAAAATCTAGGGCTGACTCCAGAATCTGCGTACCTAATCACTAGCTGGCTAAACAACATCGATCTGAATATAATTTAGGACAGAAATAGAAACTTCTTGTATCTTTGTAATAAATAATTCGTCTATCTACATTTTCTGAATAAACAAGAACCCTGAAAACTCTGTATCTTATATATGAAAGATCAGGTAGTCCTATGATACAAGGTGGGCTTTTTCCTCACCCAGAACTACTCCTACCTCAAAGATAATGGACTGGTTATTCTTTTTGAGGTAGAAAGCGAAGACATAAGTGTACATGAGTGTGGCACGACACTGGCAGAGGACATCAACTGCTTTCTTCAGGAACTGCACCTCAATCCAGGACATGTTGTGCTGTTGCATCTCCTCCATTTTCTGTTTCACCTGAGCATATAGTTTGTGCTCAAAGCGCAGACTCTGCATGTGGTTCATATAGCGATTACACTAGAACAGGTACCTCTGCAGGGCTGCCCTAGATCGCTGTCCCATTAAGAAAAATTGGGTGATATAATTATACACATAAACTGTACACAAAAGCTGATTATCAAATTAAAACCACAATGAGGTATCACTTCACACCTGTTAGA
>NW_016833362.1:0-202 GCF_001698545.2 Rhinopithecus bieti | reverse complement strand
CACACACGCACACACACACACAAAGACACACACACATGCACACACACACACACACAAAGACACACACACACACATGCACACACACACACACAAAGACACACACACATGCACACACACACACACACAAAGACACACACACACACATGCACACACACACAAAGACACACACACATGCACACACACACACACACACACACACACA
>NW_016833361.1:0-436 GCF_001698545.2 Rhinopithecus bieti | reverse complement strand
GGAGTTTCACTGTTTCACTCTTGTTGCCCAGGATGGAGTGCAATGGTGCAATCTTGGCTCATTGCAACCTCTGCCTCCCGGGTTCAAGCAATTCTTCTGTCTCAGCCTCCCGAGTAGCTGGGATTACAGGCATACGCCACCACACTCGGCTAATTTTGTATATTTAGTAGAGACGGGGTTTCTCCATGTTGGTCAGGCTGGTCTTGAACTCCTGACCTCAGGTGATCCACCTGCCTCAGCCTCCCAAAGTGCTGGGATTACAGGCATGAGCCACCGAGCCCAGTCCAGAGGTGGATCTCACAATAGGCCCACAGTGCTACTCCTCTTTCTGTGCCACACTGGCTCAACTATTTCTATTGTCTTTCTCCAAATTGCTTGGATTGTTTAAGCAATTTACCTCGCTCCTTCAAGTCTAAGCTTGAAATCAAGTAATAAA
>NW_016833360.1:0-4889 GCF_001698545.2 Rhinopithecus bieti | reverse complement strand
CCACTAATTGAGTGAGTTTCCTCATGGCATAGATGGTCTTTACAATTTGGCATGTTTTGCAGTGGCCGATACTGGTCGTTCCTTTCCATGTTTAGTGCTTCCTTCAGGAGCTCTTGTAAGGCAAGCCTGGTGGTGACAAAATCTCTCAGCATTTGCTCATCTGTAAAGGATTTAATTTCTCCTTTACTTATGAAGCTTAATTTGGCTGGATATGAAATTCTGGGTTAAAAATTATTTTCTTTAAGAATGTTGAATATTGGCCTCCACTCTCTTCTGGCTTGTAGAGTTTCTGCCGAGAGATCTGCTGTTAGTCTGATGGGCTTCCCTTTGTGGGTAACCCGACCTTTCTCTCTGGCTGCCCTTAACATTTTTTCCTTCATTTCAACCTTGGTGAATCTGACAATTATGTCTTGGGCTTGCTCTTCTCAAGGAATATCTTTGTGGTGTTCTCTGTATTTCCTGAATTTGAATGTTGGTCTGCCTTGCTAGGTTGATGAAGTTCTCCTAGGTAATATCCTGAAGAGTGTTTTCCAACTTGGTTCCATTCTCCCCATCACTTTCAGATACACCAAACAAATGTAGATTTTGTCTTTTCACATAGTCGTTTATTTTTTGTAAGCTTCATTTGTTTCTTTTTACTCGTTTTTCTCTAACCTTGTTTTCTCGTTTTATTTCATTCATTTGATCTTCAATCACTGATACCCTTTCTTACCTTTGATCAAATCAGCTAATGAAGCTTGTGTATGTGTCATGAAGTTCTAATGCCATGGTTTTTAGCTCAATCCTGTCATTTAAGGTCTTCTCTACACTGTTTATTCTAGGTAGCTATTCGTCTAACCTTTTTTCAAGGTTTTTTAGCTTCCTTGTGATGGTTTTGAACATGCTTCTTTAGCTTAGAGAAGTTTGTTATTATCGACCTTCTGAAGCCTACTTCTGCCAGCTCATCAAAGTCATTCTCCTTCCAGCTTTGCTCTGTTGCTGGTGAGGAGCTGCAATCCTTTGGAGGAGAAGAGGCTCTCTGATTTTTAGAATTTTCAGCTTTTCTACTCTGGTTTCTCCTCATCTTTGTGGTTTTATCTACCTTTGGTCTTTGATGTGAGCGACCTGCAGATGGGGTTTTGGTGTAGGTGTCCTAACTGGGAGGTGTCTCACAGAGCTCAAATGCCATGCTGGGAGAACCACTGCTGTCTTCAGAGCTGTCACACAGGGACATTTAAGTCTGCAGAAGTTGTCTGCTACCTTTTGTTCAGCTATCCCCTGCCCACAGAGGTAGAGTCTAAAGGCAGTAGGCCTCCCTGAGCTGTGGTTGGCTCTGCCCAGTTTGAGCTTCACAGCCACTTTGTTTACCTACTCAAGCCTTGGCAATGGTGGATGCCCCTCCCCCAACCAGGCTGCTGCCTCACAGTTCGATCTCAGACTGCTGCACTAGCCGTGAACAAGGCTCCATGGGCATGGGACCCTCTGATCCAGGCACGGGAGAGAATCTCCTTGTCTGCCGGTTGCTAAGACCTTGGGAAAAGTGCAGTATTTGGGCAGAAGTGTCCCGTTTTTCCAGGTACAGTCTTTCATGGCTTCCCTCGGCTAGGAAAGAGAAATCCTCCAACCCCTGTGCGTCCTGGTTGAGGCGACACCACTCCCTGCTTTACCTCACCCAGTGGGCTGCACCCACTGTCCAACCAGTCCCAGTGAGATGAACCAGGTATCTCAGTTGGAAATGCAGAAATCACCTGTCTTTTGCATTGATCATGCTGGGAGCTGCAGACCGGAGCTCTTCCTATTTGGCCATCTTGGAATGGTGCTCCAGAAATGAATTATTTCAGTATAATTGGGGAAATATTCTTTGAGTTATAAATGTTCCATGAGCTGATTCTTGAAATTACTATCAAATCTAGTTCAAAGTTCTAAGAATGTTCAAATAATGTATGCAATATTGGTTTAGAAGTAATATGGTTAGCAAGAGTATATATACATACATTTATATTTGCATGTATGTTTGTATATATAATATGTGTAGGTGTATATATGTATACACACACAGACACACACATACATTATGAGTAAGGACAGAGAAATGAAATGCAAATATCAACTGTGGAGCTTGTTTTCCCCCCTTATTTGATTTAGAAATAAATATAATATTTAGTATATGTCAGGAGATGACAATTACTTTCCCCAATTTTACACTATACTATTATGTAGGTTGTAAGCTATTTATTTGAGATTGACATTTCTGTTAGATTTCTTGATACTAGAGTTATACTTTCTGCTAGAAATGCATGTATAAATCAGTGTTTGCATTTATTTGATGTTCTACAAAATAAAAGAAATTGATGTATATTGATAGGCAAAGAGTGTCAGGGGAAAAATTTTAGGATAGCAGGATGATTCATTACTGAGCTAGGATCCTAACATCTGTTCTTGGAGAAAAATCAGACAAGTATTATTGCCTTAAATATACAAAGATAAAATGTAAGATCAAAATGGTGAGATCATAATTTTCTAGAAATAGGATATGAATGCATCCCTTCTAATTCCAAATATTCCTTCCATTAACCCGGACTGACTTACAACTGAAAATCTTTTCTCATTCCTATCTTCATTTATCTCTTCTTCATTTCTGTGGTTTTCTAATACTCCTGTCAATTTTCAGTTCTTTTACTCTGTTTCTCCCTCATCTGTTTCTCTAAACATTTTTGTGCAAATGACTCTGATATTTTACCTTGTATGCTAATTAGAACTTTAGCATACATTTTAATATAAGCATAGATGATATCTTTGAGTCAGGAGCTTTTGAAATTGTATATCTCCTTTGCCTATACAATTGAATTGTGGTCAACTGTCTGAATTCATATATATATTTCTTGAGCTATGATTATTTAACACAACTCTCCTTTGAATACATAGAATTTTGAAGATTGCCATTATTGAGTAAAAACTGAAGATATTTAGACTTCTTTAACACCAGTTATCACACTACTTCTATCTGTAAAATAATTCTTTGATTTTCCTTCAATTTTTTTTAAAAAAATTTAGTTTCTCTGATGTAAACTCTTTAGAAGCATCTATTTTTTAAAACCAATATAATCTTAGCACAGTAGTGGGATATTAGCATTTACTGATTAATCCAATCACCTAGAAAATTGAGATGAACTTCTCATGTGCAGATATTTTTTTGTTCAAGTTGAGCAATCTGTAGATCTGATTTACTTTCTTCTCAGAGACTTGTTTTTGAGTTATACCCTTCCTTTCACAAGTTCACATTTCCTATCTCAAGTATTTCCCTTCAATATATAAATGATATAATTTCTCTCTCATTTTAAAACAAAGCAAAAAATTCAGAATACATGCATCATTTTCATTGAATGTGGCAGAAAGAACTGGTTATCTCAAAATATCTCCCCCTTTTTTTTACCTGAACTTGTGAGAGTTTTGTCCATCTGTTTTCCAATGTAATGTTCTGTCTTAGTACTTTACCCATGATCAGAGTTTTTTTTTTTCTTCCACACATAGCCTATTGGTTCCCAAACATATACATCAGGCAAAACATTTCTCATGACCATTCTTAATTATCTATTTGCTTATTAGAATCCTCTATCTGGATATCCTACATATGTATTCAAATCACCATGTATGCATTAGAATTCATTATCGTTTCAAAACCAGGTCGTGAACTTGTTGTTGCTGACAATGATGTTTGCCAAATTATCTAAATTATTCTAGACTGTGTATTCACTTTGTCTCCCAAAGTAGTTCACTAAGATTTACATTTATACCTCTTATATATCTCTCCAATTCATGTTTTCATTTTTATTCTTTTATGGCATGAAGCATCTGGAGAATATACGGAATAATACAGAATTAGTCCTGTTTCACACTATTTTTCCTCCACAAAGCAAATATTTCACACTCCTTATCCTTCCATGAAGTTGCTGTATTGGTTTTATATTCCCTAATAATCAAAACAAAACAAAAAAAAATCTACTGAATGCAAATAGGGCCCTGCATAGCTAACCTCTGCCTACTTATATGTATTCTATACCATGCACATTCATATAATATTCTCTCTAAGATCTGGAATGAAACTTCCATTGCTGATACACAGCTGATTTCACAACTCTGTGATTTTACAGATTCTCTTCCATCTGTTTGACATCCTTTTCCCCAATCTATACTGTTACAGTCTGACTTACCCACCAAGACTCTTTCTCTCTGGGTAGCTTTTCCTGGTATATACAAATATTAATAAACAACAACAAAAAAAACAGCCACCAAAAATACTTGATCTATTCAACTCTAAAGTAATATGTGCATCTGTTATTAAAGATGTTTTTGATATAAAAAAATTGTTTTTTGAGATACTCTCACTCTGTCCCCAAGGCTGGATTGCAGTGGTGCAACCATGGCTCACTGTAACATCTGCCTCCCGGTTCAAGCGATTCTCCTGCCTCAGCCTCTTGAGTAGCTGGAACTACAGGCGCATGCCACACCACACCTGGCTAAATTTTTGTATTTTTAGTAGAGACGGGGTTTTTGCCATGTTGGCCAGCCTAGTCTTGAACTCCTGACCTCGGGTGATCTGCTCACCTCAAACTCCCAAAGTGCTGGGATTACAGGCATGAACCACAGTGCCCGGCCTCAATATCAAAATTACTTTCCTCTTAGTCTACCTTCCTTTTTAGAACAAATGTGTTATATAGAGAAAAAGACATTTTGTTAATATTAATATTCTCAATGATTAGGATGATAATGTTTTAATTATTTACATAATCTCAAAAGTAAACATTTATTTTCCCACTGATTGGTCTACTGGTCTGTTGGGCTCAGGTAGGTTCAACAAGACTTGGCTTCAGATCACAGCTTGGGATATGATTTTCCCCTCCTTTTTTTTT
>NW_016833359.1:0-254 GCF_001698545.2 Rhinopithecus bieti | reverse complement strand
GGCTAGGCATTTTCTAATCATGTCACATATACTCTGTGAGGGAGGTATTCCCATCCTCATTTACAGATGAAAAACCTGAGGCTCAGGGTGATGACATAAGCTGCCCAAATCACAGAGCCAGGATTCACCCTGGTGTCTGCCCTTCCCACGGTACTGTGCTGCACCTAAGTAACACAGCACCCTTTCCAACATCTGCTGAGTGCCTCCTGCTTTTGTGTACTGCACCTCGGTAACACAGCATCCCTTCCAACATC
>NW_016833358.1:0-2845 GCF_001698545.2 Rhinopithecus bieti | reverse complement strand
ATATTGCCCAGGCTGGTCTCTAACTCCTAGCTCAAGCTATCTGCCCACCTCAACCTCCCAAAGTGCTGGGATTACCGGTGTGAGCCACTATGCCTGGCAAGAGTTTTCAAACTGTGGTAAAATTCAAGTTACAGAGACCTTTGGGAAATGCCTCATTCTAGGTATTTGAAACTTCCAGATAGCTAAGATTAAAAATGTTTATGTACTAACTTGTTTCTAAGTGTATGCTTTTACATTTAAACAAACTAAAAACATGAGCTTTATAAAAAAATTTCAGCCATTTCCAAATTCTCTTCCACACTTGTTTAGAAACATGCATGACAGAGCTTTGGTCAGACTGTGCAAACTGTGTGTTCTGTTTTTAAAATATTACTTAACTTGTACACCTCCACACATTGGCCTGGCACATCACTGCCATTTCCAAAACGTTCCTGTGCTTCATCAATTTCCATAGCTGTCTGAAGTAGAGCAGCCCAAGTGACAGGAAATGAAGTTGTCTAGCTCTGAGTCCTTACCAGGAGGACTTCTGGGATCCAGAGTCTTTGCATGGGGCAGATGATGTATTCTTAGAGGCCATTCATTTTTTCCACTGTAGCTGCTGGTGCCAGTTTCCACTCCACTGCCTGCGGGCAGGCTGATCTTGTAAGCCCTCACAGATGGATCTGGGGTCAGTGCCTGGAACCCCATGCCAAAGAGGACTGGAAGGTCCCATTCAGGAGGGAATCTGCTGACTTATTACTGGCATCCAAGCATCTCCCAGCATGGCTGTTCCTACTTGTAATAAGGTGATGTCAAATGCTCCAGAGCAGTGCTCCGCTTCCCATGAACACGCCTGTTCACTCTGGGAGCTTCTGAGTCAGTGAGCTCTCTCCTTACATCCCGATACACTGTTGTTTGCAAAAATACATTTTTATAGGCACAGTATTTGTGTTTTGGATTTGCACCTATGTCAGTAGGCATTAATTTGTTTAAAAGGATAATTTAACAGTTTCAGGAAGCTGAACATCTTTAAATTCTCTTTCAATTATTTCTAGTTTTATTGCATTATGACCCAGAAATGTGATGTACACAATTTTTGTTCTTGTATATTCACTAAGGATTCTTTTCGTTTTCAGAGTATGACCAAAAGTATTTTTATTTGTTTGCACGTCTGTTGGCTCAGTTTCTAAAAAGTTCATTCTGTTGCCATGTTCTTTTGAGTATATACATACAGGTTAGTTATGTTTACAATTTCCTGTGCTTTTTATTTTTTTTTAAACAAACTTTTCTGGCCCTTCATTCTCTCAGACTTTTCCTTCCATGCCTTATGCTGTAGATAGAGTCTATGATCTAAGTCTGTCAGTTAAGATTGTTTTCAGCTCTGGAGACCAGAAAATCTGACCCACATAGCAAGAACAAGCAAGGGTAGGAGATGAGGCTGAAGAGGCAGGCACCAGGTTGTCGAACTTTTATTCTACTGCAATGAGTAGACAGTGGTACAGTTTACACAGGGATGGTGGTCTGCCTATACCATATTTTAACATTTTCAAGAGATCACTCTGGATGCTTGAGTGGAGGCTGGACTGTAGGAGGGCAAGACAGGATGCAGGCAGGTTGGAGGATCTTTGGCAGTTGACCAGTAGGAGAGGAAGGTGACTGAAACCGGTTGTGGAAATGGCGACGGTGAATCAGGATGCTGGTTGCAATCAGAGCCACAGGACTTGCTGTGTGGTTGCATGGGGGTTGCGAAAGAAGGGAAAAAAGTCAGGGATGACTCTTGGTGCTCCCCTCAGGGAAGAGGCCCCAAGCCTAGTGGTTATGAACAGATGGATGGTATTTAAATCCATGAGACTGTGTGGGATCATTCTGAGAGGATCATTAGAGATCTGGTGGAGGAGGAGCAGGAGGATGAAGATAAAGGTGAGAGGGAATCTAGGAGGGAAAGTCTTTAAAATCCAGAAGAAAGTGTTTCAAGGAGGAACTCCTCAATTGTATCATCTGTGTCAAATGCAGTTAAATGACTGAGATAAAAGGTGTTTCAGCAAAATACCCGGACAAAAGCTAGAAAGGAGTAGGTTCAAGAGAGGACATGAGGTGAGGTACTTGCATGGAGCAGAGAAACAGAATGGTAAACGGAGAGAAACCTGGGGTCAAAGGTCTATCTGCTTAACGCACAGCATTAAGGAATGCTTGTGTGTGGACACTAGCAAAAAATCAGTACAGAGAACCCCAGAATTCTGCGGTCATAGCCTGAAAGGACTCCTCAGCTCCAAATTTATGTGAAGTTACAGCTTCTATCTTTAAATTAAATGGGACTTTTTTTGCCATCTATTTCATAATACGGGATGTGACACAGAATATATCCCAAATTGTTACTTTCCTGGGAGAACACATCTTAATTTTTAATATCTAAATTGCATAGCAGCTATTTATCTCACAAAACATTTTCCAGTCTGGGTGCTGTCAGTGGCTCATGCATGTAATTCCAGCACTTTGGGAGGCCAAGCTGGGAAAAATTGCTTGAGCCTAGAAGTTCGAGACCAGCCTGGGCAATGTGGAGAGATGTAGTTTTTACAAAAAAATTAAAAATTAACAGGCATGGTGGTGCACACCTGTGGTCTCAGCTACTGGGGAGGCTGAAGCAGGTGGATTACTGGAGCCCCTATGGTGGTGCAGTTTGGGCAAAAGAGCAAGAACCTGTCTCAAATTTTTCGGCTGATGGTTGTAGAGATAAAGTTTGAGCTTTCAAAATTACAACATTTTAAACTAAATAGTTTGCTGGAAAAGCCACATGTTGCTTCCAGAAACAACTGGTAGACCATCACGATCATGACGGTCACTTCGAAAGCCTTGGTGTGTTGACAAA
>NW_016833357.1:0-487 GCF_001698545.2 Rhinopithecus bieti | reverse complement strand
TTATGTGCAACTTAAACCTACTGCCACACTGTGAGTTAGGAAATTGGTAGGTTTTTTCTATTGACTTGCTGTGCCCTATAATTTTTCCTATTTTAAATAATGGGAAACAAGTTCTCAGTTTTTTTCTCAGAGAAAGTCTGACATTTCAGGCACAGATATGTCTGATAGTTATTACCAGCAGAATAGTTTCCAGCCTTTTCATCGTAAAATTTTAATTACTTACCTTGGAGATTACTTTACTTCGTTCCTTCCAAATCCGGTAGTAAAATGGGTGCTCCAGAAAGATGTAGCACCGATATTCTACTACTTTGCTGGTACCTGCACAGACCTGGGTCTTGAGCAGCGTGCAGCCACGACGTACAGGGACGTCATCAGAATGGAAAAGGGACCCAGGTGGTGCCGCAAGCGCAGTGCTGGGGCGCTGAAGGGCAGCCTACGCACGGCGGGTGGGAGGCCCGCGGGCCTCGCCCTGGCTCGGGCCTGTGTT
>NW_016833356.1:0-3227 GCF_001698545.2 Rhinopithecus bieti | reverse complement strand
CTGCGGAGTTCAATGGAGCTCAACGAGATGATGCAGGAGATCGGCCAGGAGCAGGACACAAAGAGCTGCTGTGTGTGCACAGCATGTTTGGTCTTGGGAGCCTTTGGCGGTGGAGGTTGAAGGGCCATAAAATGCGGAGGCATTTGCTCAACAGGTTTTCAAAGAAGAGGGCATACAGCACTTCCACACACTCAAAAGCACGCCGGGCAGAAGGTTATATGACAGCCTGCAGCTAGCTGGGCAACCAGAGGAGAGGCTTGCTGGCCTGTGCCCACCTGGGCGAGGTTTCAGACACTGGATAACCTTTTTCTGGAGCACTTCTCCCCTCCTCTTCTGTGGTGCTTCTCTTGTCTTTTCTTTCATGTTTGTGGGGCAGGGGAGATGATTCTGTAGAAATAAACAAAGATAAGAAAACTTAATGGCCAGGCATTTAACATCTTATTTTCTGAGCTTCTGCTAATGATGGGTTGTGACTACTGACTTGAGTGATTCTCATTACGTTCATCTTAGAGAACACAGGATCGTCACTTCCTAGAGCAGGTTGCATAACAATGATATTAACACCAACAGGCACCACCATGCCTGGTTAATTTTTAAATTTATTTTGTAGAGACGAGGTCTCAGATATATGCCCAGGCTGGTCATGAACTCCTGGGCTCAAGCAATCCTTCCACCTCAACCTCCCAAAGTGCTGGGATTACAGACATGAGTTACTGTCCTGGCCTGGCAGTTCCTTATAAAGCTAAGTATACCCTTATATATAAACTGACAACTTATATTCACACAAAAACTTCCACGTAAATGTTTATGACAGCTTTATTCATAATTGCTAAAACTTGGAGGCAATCAAGATGCCTTTCAGTAGGTGAATGGATAAACTGTTGTGGATTCACACAATAAATTATTATTCCTTGATTTAAAACTGAGCTCACAAGCCATGAAAGGACACACAGGAAACTTACATGCATATTGGTAAGTGAAAGGAGCCCACTTGAATGCTACGTACTATAGAATTCCAACCATACGATATTCTGTAAAATTCCACATGATATTCTATGGAAACAGTAAAGATAGCAGTAGTTATCAGGATTGTGGGAAGGGGAGGGTGAAAGAAAGAAACAAATAGCTGAGGCACAAGGGATATTTTAAGACAGTGAAACTATTCTGTATGCTGCATTAATGATGGATACATGTCATGTCATTACACATTTCTCAAAATTATAGAAGGTACAACACAAAGAGTGACCTCTAATGAAGTTTAGTTAATAATAATGTTTCTACATTGTTCATCAACTATAACAAATGTACCACAAGGCAAGGCTGTAAGGGTAGCAACAGAGCATGTGGGCAGGAGACTGGGTATATGGGAACTCCCTGTACTTTCCACTCATTTTTTCATGTAAATCTAAAACTGCTCTAACAAAAAGTTCAATAATTAAAATCCAAAGGACCATAAAGGGTAGAATGGATAAATAAATTACAGTATGTTTATACAATTGAATAAAATGAATAAACTTGCAAGTTAAATATAATACCCATGGTGACACACACATACACACACACACTATAGAATATATACAAAAGGAAATGAGGAAATTAAAACATTTCATTACCAAAAATCAATTAAATACAAAAGAAGACAGTATGCAGGAAATGAAGAACAAAAAAGCTGTAAGGCATATAAACAACAAACAGTATATGACAGAAATAAATCCCTCCTTATCAGTAAATAAACAAAACCAAAAGTTGGTTTTTGAAAAGATGAACAAAACTGACAAAACTTTAGCTAGATTGACTAAGAAAAAGAGACTCAAAGTGAGAAATAACATTGGGACATTATTATGAATTCTACAGAAATAAAGAATTATAAGAGGTGTACTATAAACAACTGTTTGCCAACAAATAGGGCAGTCTACATAAAATAGACAAATTCTTAGGTATACAAAACCTACTAGGACTGTATCATGAAAAAAACAGAAAATTAGAATAGACCCCATAACTATTAAGATTGAATCAGTCATCAAAAACTTTCTGACAAAGAAAGGCCCTGAACCAGATGGCTTCACTGGTGAATCCTACCAAACATTTAAATAACACTAATCCAACTCTTCTAAAAAATTGAAAATGAGAGAACATTTCTAAACTCATTCTATGAGGTCAGAATTACCCTGATACCAAAGCCAGAAAAAAAAGTAGACAAGAAAACTAGAGATCCATATCCCTTCCCTGATGCATACCAATGCAGAAATCCTCAACAAAATACCAACAAACTAAATTCAGCAGCATATTAAAATAATTATACACTATGACCAAGTAGAATTTATTCCTGGAATGCAAGGATGGTTGAACATTCAAACATCACTGCATTAACAGAATGGAGTGGCAAATCACGATTATCTCAACTGATATAGAAAAAGTGTCCCTACAGGTTTTATTCTATGTAAATTTAAAAATCAACAAAGATGGTGAGGGGGTGAGATGGAATGCAGTGGGTGACAAATGAATCTTACTGCATTACAAATTATGAGTAACCCATATTGAAGAGTGTGGGGGGAAAAAGTCTTCACCTAAGTAACCTTGGAAAATATTGTTTTGACTGCATACTGTAAGACTCCAGAACTGTACACAAACATACTGTTGGCAAATTTGTTTCAGCATATGGGTTAGCAATTCTGAAATGATTTTCCATGTTAGCAAATATATTTTAGGGGGCAGATCCTTCAGGAATGGCTTGGTGCTGTCCTGGTGGTAGTGAGTGAGTTCTTGCTCTATGAAACATGACAGCTGGTTGTTTGAAAGTGTGTGGCACCCACCTCTTTTCTTTCTTGCTCCACTTCCCCTTCCAACATGACTGGAGGCTTCCTAGGATCCTCACCAGAAACAGATGGTGGTGCCAGGCTGGTACAGCTTGCAGAATGATAAGCCAAATTAACCTCTTTTCTTCATAAATTACCCAGTCTCAGGTGTTCTTTTATAGCAACACAAAATAGACTAATACAGACATCAATGTGAATATTTAATATTGGAAATTTTTTTCATTCTCTATTTTGTCTGTATAGATAACATTAAAGAAGCCAAAGATATAGAATGCTACATCTCAGATACTGCATTTTCTAAAAAACATGAAGGTAAAAACTTCATTTTTTCAAGTACTAATCAATGATAGTTGTACTTTGCCCATTCTATGCAGAATACAGTTCCATGAACCATGGGGAGATGGAAAATAA
>NW_016833355.1:0-1884 GCF_001698545.2 Rhinopithecus bieti | reverse complement strand
TCCTTAGGATTGTCTTGGCAATGTGGGCTCTTTTTTGGTTCCATATGAACTTTAAAGCAGTTTTTTCCAATTCTGAAGAAAGTCATTGGTAGCTTGATGGGGATGGCATTGAATCTATAAATTACCTTGGGCAGTATGGCCATTTTCACGATATTGATTCTTCCTATCCATGAGCATGGAATGTTCTTCCATTTGTTTGTGTCCTCTTTTATTTCATGAAGCAGTGGTTTGTAGTTCTCCTTGAAGAGGTCCTTCACATCCCTTGTAAGTTGGATTCCTAGGTATTTTATTCTCTTTGAAGCAATTGTGAATGGGACTTCACTCATGATTTGGCTCTCTGTTTGTCTGTTATTGGTGTATAAGAATGTTTGTGATTTTCCACATTGATTTTGTATCTTGAGACTTTGTTTAAGTTGTTTATCAGCTTAAGGAGATTTGGGGCAGAGGTGATGGGGTTTCCTAAATATACAATCATGTCATTTTCTATGTTGATCTTGTTCTTCCTACAGTTGGATCTTTTTTTTTTTTTAACAGCACAATTTCTGAAAACAGTTGGAAGTTGAATTGACATATTTTTGTCTTATTTTTTTTCAGCCTAATGAACATATTTAGAATGAACATGCATTTTAATTTGAACAACAGACACAGTTTACACAGGATGATGTGCATTTATTCATTTGTGATGCCCATTTCACAAATGTTCATGAATGGCATGTAGTTAACTATTTCTGAGTTTCTATATCACTCCATTTAAATGAACAGGAATTTCTCTCAATATCCAGTGATCATAAAGTAACCTTATAATATCTACAGAAGAAGATAAATATCAAATACAACATCAGGGGCTCCAAATCTGGAATGGTATCTGTAATTTACCGTGTTGGGAAAGGAAGAGTGAGTGCCTGATGTGTGCAAAGTAATGCTAGATATTTACTTTATGATTGGCTTGATGTCACGGGCTCCTTCATATTCTACCAACGTCAGAACTTGTGCTGTAGGAGGCAATATAAATTAAAACTCTGGCACATAAAATGCTTCCATGGCATAGTCTTTAATAATAAATGCAATAATGTTCCTCAAATGTTCAAAACATAACCTAGGAGTTTATGATCATGAGTAATATACTAACAAAAGCATTACCACATGTCATATGGTAATAGGCTATACTGACACAACATTGATTCTTAAGAGCAACATTCCTTAAATAAATTGTTTCAGGAATGCTACCAGAGGTATTTGCAAACTGAGGAAGGAGTTTTCCACCTAGTTTATGTGAGTGTTTTCATATAGATTAAGGACAGGTGCTGCTAAGTGCGGACTGACAGTTTTCTACTCTTAAAGGACTCTGAATTTGACAACTGCAATATCCAGCTTCAGTATCTAATCTTAGTTCTCTAAAGTGAATTAAAAGTAGATAGCAATGGAGGGTGAAAAGTGTGTTCCCTGGAGGTAGCATTGTGATGGAATCAGGCAAATATTAGCGCTACCTAGAGAAATTATCACTGAAATTTATAAATTTTGGTGATTTATGCATCTTTAATACATCCATTTCTCTATAACTGCACATGTTTCACTTGTCTTTCCTTTAAAAGTTGTTTATGCTGACAATGCAAAATTACTATCGATATTAAGAGATTTCCTTCAACAAATAACTTGAGAAAAAAACAAGTCTCCAAAATTATGTGTTCTTTTATTTCTTTTCATGATACGATACATGGATATGGAGAGAAAAAGAATGTTTTGAAACAGAATTATGAAATATTGTCCTCACTTTTATGTATCATCTAGGAATTGAAAATATTAATAACTACTGGTTGGTAGTCCTAAAATTTCATGAATGTTATTATTCCATTTTATTTTTAAAAACTGCCAGATAGTTTATTC
>NW_016833354.1:0-1021 GCF_001698545.2 Rhinopithecus bieti | reverse complement strand
CTTGAAAACAATCTCTCTATACATACACATTATTTTGGTTCTGTTTCTCTGGAGTTCCTGACCAAGACACACAGTTTAGGTAGACACTTGATTTGTGTGGTCACCTGAATTTTCTGCAGCAGAGAACAGGAAGATCTGCAGTTAGACTGACTGGCGTTGGGACATGAGAATGAGGATGTGTGGGATGGAAAGATGAGGAGATATATGTAGGACACAGTTGAAATGAGAGTGAAGTGCCTTTTATCAGACCTTTTTGTTTGGGTCCATGCTGAGCCAAGAATTTCCATTAGCAGTTAGAAAAAGCCTCCCATTGCCTGAAGGAAGGGTGAAGAACATGTTCTGTTTATCATGGTTTTTGCAGAACCTGCTCTCCTCCTGACCAGAGACTTGATGCTCAGTGTAACAGCTTTGTGCCTGAGGAAACATTTATTTTGTTTCTTACTGTAAGTTTCACTCACAGTAGAGAGTAGGGTATTCTCCCCCATGACCCTGGAGTCCTCCTCCATGGAAGTTATTCATATCCCCCTGATCACTGTGCTAATATAAGACAAGAGTTTTAGCTTCAAGGGAAAACTGGACATTGAAGAGATCTGCCTGGAAAACCTAGAGTTGTTTATACTGTAGCTGCTCTGAATGGAGCAGCAGAGCCTCTAACAAACTCCCGCTTTGTAGCTGATGTTTACATAAAGGCTGATGAGGAACAGGAGATACTATTCAAGATTCTTATAAAAACAGAACCCATTGGCCCAGCACAGTGGCTCATGCCTGTAATCCCAGCACTTTGGGAGGCCGAGGTGGGGAGATCATTCAAGGTTAGGAGTTCGACACCAGCCTGGCCAAGATGGTGAAACCGCATCTCTAATAAAAATATGAAAATGAGCTGGGTACAGTGGCACTTGCCTGTAATCCTAGCTACTCGGGAGGGTGAGGCAGAAGAATCACTTGAACCTGGGAAGTGGAGGTTACGGTGAGCCAAGATCGTGCCACTGCAGTCCAGCCTGGGTGACAGAGGAAGACTCCA
>NW_016833353.1:0-2010 GCF_001698545.2 Rhinopithecus bieti | reverse complement strand
GACAGTCTCCTTCACCAGGGCTGGAGTGAGGTGGTACGATCTCGGCCTCCCGGGATCACCTCTGCCTCCCAGGATCAAGTGATTCTTGTGCCTCAGTTCCCCGAGTAGCTGGGATTACAGGCGTGCTTCGATGCCTGGCTAATTTTTGTATTTTTAGTTGAGACAGGGTTTCACCATGTTGGCCCAGCTGGTCTCCAACTGCTAACCTCAAGTGGTCCACCCACCTCAGCCTTCCAAAGTGCTGGGATTACAGGCATGAGCCACCACGCCCGGCCTTCTTCTAAGTTTTTTATGATTTCATGTATTGTTTACATTTTTTAGGCACCTGGGATTTATTTTGATGTAAGAATAAAATAGGGATCCAACTTTATTTTTTTCCTAGATGGTAAACCGGTTGCCCTAACATCATTTATTGAACAATTCTTCTCTTCCCTGGTGATTTAAAAACCAGTTTTATCATATTCTAAATTCCTGTATGCATTTGGGTCTATTTACAAAACTTTTTAGACTCTAATACTATGGTATTTTAACTATTATAGCTTTAAAATGTTTTTAATGTTCGGTAGCACTGGGTCCATAGGACTTTGTCCTTGTGGAAATGTTCTGGACAGGAGCCATCTGGGACTGTTGGCACCAGCCACATACGACATTGAGCACTGAAATATGGCTAGCGCACCTGAGGAACTGAAGGTTTTAAAACACTCAACTTGAGGCACATGTGGCTAGTAGCTGTTGAACTGGTCTGTAGGTCTGCAGTATAAAGTGAGTGTCTTATTACTGTGTCTTAGAAACAGGACTGATCAGTCCTAAAGGCCGTGGGCTTCCTTAAGAACTCAATCAGCAGCCATGCTCTGCCCTGCCAGGGGGCCTGAGGTGTCCTTCCTGGCTACAGATACTTCGTCCCTTTCTCTGGGTGACTACTTTGTGTGGAGGAAAGTCTTACTCTGTCACTTAGTTTAGGCAGTTTCTGTGCCTATTATGATTTTTGGCTTTAGTTAGAAGAGTATTCTCTTTAAAGGAACTTCTAAAGTTTTTAAGTAGAATTAGATTTTCTAAAAAAATCATTAAATGCAAGTTCATAGTCCTTTATCTGCAATTCTGGAACGTTAAAGCTTCTGATAGTCAGAAATTTTAGTAACTTACATGATCACCAAAATGATAAAGCACATAAGTAGAGCTGAGCAGTCTTGAACGCACAGCCAAGGTTTGGTGGATATTTTTGGCGCTTGTTATTTCTTCATCTGCTATTCATGAAGAACTAAAAAGCTAGAGGTTTCCTTTTTTCTAGTTTTTTGACATGAGTTACTTGGCATAATTCTAAGAGATGAAATCGAGGTGAATTGCCATAAGCACTGTTATTATTTTTCATAAGTTTATTGCATTTGTGAGAGGGAAGGGTATGAATGAGAACTTCAATTTAAAATAATTGAGCCTTTGCCATGCACATCCCGCATTCTCAGTACAGAGGGTAGGGGTTACCTTTATATATGGACGAGGAAACTGAGGCTGAGAGGTTGTTACAGCTTGAGGACACTCACTTTGCTGGTAGGTGGAAGAGATGGGTTGGAACCCTGAGTGCTCTGAGCCCCAGCTCTGTCATGACCCCTCTGCAGATGATGCCTTTGGCAGAGCAGCCTTTGAAGGCCAGAGCCCCTGGTCAACTCTGCACACGGGCACTTGATGATGCCGACATCTGCTTTCAGTAACTCAACCAGGTTCCAGGAGAGACAGGAATAAGGATACGACCGTTTTCATACTGCCCTTGCCAGGTTGGCAAGATGGCTATTTCTGTGTCCTGCCCTAACCTGATATTTGGGACTCAGAGAGAGAAATTTAGATTTTAAATTATGCCTACATTACAGTGATATTAGTTTGTTATTAATATATAATAATATGTTTACTAAGCAAAGCTATTTCTTACCTACATGTGAGGAAAAATAGAGAAAAGAATAATATATTTCTAAAAGTATTTAGTTTTATTTTATTTTATTTTTTCTGGATTAAAAATTT
>NW_016833352.1:0-1253 GCF_001698545.2 Rhinopithecus bieti | reverse complement strand
AAACTTGTACCTCTGTGAGTTGTATTCACACATGGCAATGCAGTTTCTCCGAAGGCTTCTTTCCGGTTTTGATCTGAGGATATTTCCTTTTTGAACCTAGTCCTCAATGAGCTCCCTAATACCACTTTGCAGAATCCTCGACAACAGTGTCAGCAAACTGTTCCAGGAAGGGAAGGGTGTAACTCCATGTGATGAAGTTACACAACAGAAAGCAATCTCTGAGAAAGCTTCTCTCTAGTTATTATGTGAGGATATTTCCTTTTTCATCGTGGGCCTCTATGGGCTCCCAAATATTACTTTGCATGTTCCACGAAAAGAGTGTTAGCAAACTGCTTCCTGAGGTCTAAGTTGTAACTCTGTGAGATGAATTCACAGATCAGAAAGGCGTTTCTCAGAAAGCTTCTTTCACGTTTTGAACTGATGATATTTCCTTTATCAGCGTAGGCCTCAATGCGATCCAAAGAAGCCCTTCTCAGGTTCTTCAAAGACAGTGTTAATTTACTGCTCCATGAAAAGTAAGTGTAACTCTGTGAGATGAATTCACACATCACCAAGAAGTTTCTGAGAAAGCTTCTTTCTAGTTTTCATCTGAGGATGTTTCCTTTGTCACCATAAACTTCATTGCGCTAAGAAGTATCCCATTGCGGCCTATCATTTGGAGGCGGGAGGAGAGAGGGATTGCATTGGGGAGTTACACATGATATAAATGATGAATTGATGGGTGCTGACGAGTTGATGGTTGCAGCACACCAGCATGGCATAAGTATACATATGTAACACACATGCACGTTATGCACATGTAACCTAGAACTTAAAGTATAATAAAAAAATAAATAAATAAAAATAAAAAAAGAAGAAAAAAAGATTTCAAGAAAACTTTGTTAGCAAACTGATCACTGAAGAGAAACGTGTAACTCTGTGAGTTGCACTCACAGATGGCAATGCAGTTTCTCAGAAGGCTTCTTTCCAGTTTTGATCTGAGCATATTTCCTTTTTCACCATAGCCCTCAATGAGCTCCCCAATATCACTTTGCAGAATCCACGACAACAGTGTTAGAAAACTGCTCCAAGGAGGAAGGGGGGAACGCTGTGTGACGAAGTCACACATCAGAAAGCAATCTATCAGAAAGCTTCTCTCTAGTTATGATCTGCGATTATTTCCTTTTTCTCCATGGGCCCCTATGGGCTCCCAAATATCACTTTGCAGATTCCACGAAAAGAGTGTTAGCAAACTGCTTCCTGAGGGCTAAAGT
>NW_016833351.1:0-252 GCF_001698545.2 Rhinopithecus bieti | reverse complement strand
CTTTCTTAGAAAATAAAATATACACCTTTCCAATATGAAAAACACTAACTGATAACGCTTTTGACCTGGTTAAGCTATAGCATTTTTTTTTTAAAGTTAAAAAAAGAACCTAACTGCATCTTTAGACCTTATGTGAGGCAGTGTCCAGGGTCACTGGGACCCCCGCTTGGTCAGTGCAGCCGGGTGCCAATTAAAGACAGAAACCCAAGCGTTCACTCAAAGCCCCTTCCCAGTGGTTCATCCTAGTGGAAG
>NW_016833350.1:0-1331 GCF_001698545.2 Rhinopithecus bieti | reverse complement strand
TACAGCAAAACCCTACCTTTAAAAAACAGAAAGTTGGCCATGCCATGAATGAAAATTGTTGATGATGTGTATATGTAGGGCAATATTAATTATCTCAACTTTTTTTAGGTTTGAAGCTTTTATTGAACACATGCACACATACCTTGATAACGGGCTACTCACAGTAGCCTTCTGATTTTCACATCATCTTCACTCTTAGAGAGTCTGGATTTTTCTTTTATGGCAAGTTCAAGTATATCTTGGCAAGGACTATCCAGCATGTCTATTTTATGAGACAGGGTTTGCACAGTACCTACTCAGCCATATTATCAGAAACAGAAATATTTTCCAGATTCTGTTCCTGTCCTGTTTTAGATTTTTTAAGTTCCAAGAACTGTCACCTTCTACCAGACACTCTGATGTTGGAAGACAAAGCATATTTTGTAAGTGGCATGATTTCTGGGCTCAAATTTAGAACAGAGCCACAGCTTTCAACAACCCCAAAATAACTTATTGTGACTCACCAAATTTAGAAAGATGGAGATTATTAAAAAAAGAAAACCTTAATTTACTATGTGACCTCTAAGTGTCTCGGCTGAAAATTGTAAAGATAGAAAGGTAAATCAAAAGATATAGAGACTGTAATCATGCACTTAATGAAGCGCTAAGTCAAAATATTTTGGCATATGTTAAAGTTTAATTTTATCACTTTTTTTTACAGGAACTATAGCTATTTGCAAGTACATATAAAACTACAATGTTACATATAAACGACCAATTAAGAACTTTTAAGAAATGAGACTAATCTAGCAACTTTATTTAAATGTTTAACTTAAGGGAATAATTAAGGATGTCCATACAAAAGGATTTAGCCGTGACA
This sequence comes from Rhinopithecus bieti, assembly GCF_001698545.2. Lineage (NCBI taxonomy): Eukaryota > Metazoa > Chordata > Mammalia > Primates > Cercopithecidae > Rhinopithecus > Rhinopithecus bieti. Next base: position 472 of record NW_016833350.1, on the reverse strand, counting down.
TGAGAATGCTCACCCTGGCAAATCAATGGAAATTATTAAACGTGCAAAAGGGAACTGTTGGAATAAATTGCAATACCTTCATATGATCGTATATCATAACCTTTTAAAATGGTATTAAAGAGTTGCATAAATTGACTTAAACACATATTCGTAACACATCACTGAATAGGAGAAATACAGGCCAGCAAAGAACATAGAGTTGGTCCACTTTCTACAAAACAAAGACTAATAGCACGACAGCAGGGAAGGGGAATGTGTCAACGTATACTTGTGTATATGTATATATATGCATAGCAAGTAGGAACTTGAAAGGATATATATCAAATTGTTTACACAGATTACCTCAGAAGAGGTAAATAACTTTGGCCTTTGGTGTTCTGTATTCCACATATTCTGAATTTTCTTCTTTTATTTAAACAGAGACAGGTTCTTAGCCAGGAGCAGTGGCTCACACGTGTAATCCCAGCACTTC
>NW_016833349.1:0-1747 GCF_001698545.2 Rhinopithecus bieti | reverse complement strand
GTAATAAATAGATGTGTCAAAAAACCTTGGGCCTTATTTAGACCACTTTCTTTATATTGTTGTGACTTCTGATGTCTACACCTGAGGGGAGATTTATGAACAAAAGAATTGTTATAAATTATTATTATTTTTTTTTGAGATGGTGTTTCACTCTGTCACCCGGTCTGGAGTGCAGTGGCATGATCTCAGCTCACTGCAAACTCTGCCGCCGGGGTTCAAGTGACTTTCCCTCCTCAGCCTCCCGAGTAGCTGGGATTATAGGTGCCTGCCACTGTGCCCAGCTAATTTTTGTATTTTTACTAGAGGCCGGGTTTCATCATCTTGATCAGGCTGGTCTTTAACTGCTGACCTCGTTCTGCACCCGCCTCAGCCTCCCAAAGTCTTGAGATTACAAGCGTGAGCCACTGCACTTGGCCATATATTTTCTATTTCTTTTACCTTGCTAACTGTAGATAGTTTTATTTTCTAATAAAATTACCCTAGAAAACCTTAAGGGATTTGTTTAAATTGCATATTAATATATAGTATAAAATTGTCAGGGCAGTGACTAGAAATGATAAAAACTATAGAGACTTTGGGATTTAAGTTTCTTTTAGGTAAGCTTAGAAACAAGAGGAAGTACCCTAGTTGCATAGAGAACAGAATTATACAAAGGGTTCCCACCCTGCCCCAGATGTGTTCAGATTCATCCTTTTTGGAGGCCTTAGTTAGGTCTGAACTTACCCTGGAGTATTGCCTCACAGAACTCATTAGAGGAGTTCAGAGTTTTGGCTGCTGAATCCTGCTGCCTTTCTAGAGCTGGTGCTCACAATTTCCTGAAATTCAAAAGCAGATAAATGGGAAAAATAAAGTATGTATTGTACGGTCTTTGTTTTAAAGTTTTTATTAAAACCAGTGCAGAGACATTCTATTTAGCAACTTGTTTTCTATTCCTGCAGATCTGGTAGTTGCTACACAAGTCAAAAAAAGTAAATATGAACAGAATGAAATTTTCTCTATATTACATTAAACTCTTCTATATCTCTTTCATCTGTCTATATTTAGCTTTTATTCTATACAATTTTAAAAAAAATTCAATGACAGAGAAACAGAAGAAAAAATAAAAATGCTGGGCCCTTTATCTAAATCCTGAAAATTATGAAACCCTTAGTACCAGCTCCCAGAGTGTTAAGAGAATTAAATCACATAATGTGTTATGCCCAGCACAGTGCTATGTATCATACTCTTGAGCACGCAGTGCCTACTTAATGAACATTGCATTAGTACATGTGTACATGTTGTTTTTTAAATACAGACTTATTCAGATATTGCTGCCTTCTGTTTCCTCTGTAAATTTTAAAGAGCCTGCAAAAAATATAAAACTTTTAAATGGAAATGGGCTGTCCTTATTTGTACTAGAAGTATTTGGTTATGGCAAGAGTGCTAAGTGTAAGGGACCCTGTGCTGTTCCTGCTTTCTCTAACCAATGCTAATAATAAGCCAGGGGGAAGCAACATCAGCATTGACAGGGGACTTGTTTAAAACACTCATTCATAAACCCCTTTCAAACATGCAGAATCACATTACAGAATGTGCGGCAACATTTATCAAGTGATTTATAAGCTCGTTAAAGCTTAAGAGGCAATGCTTAGCTTAGTGTTTATCAGCCCAGGCTTCTCATTAGGATCACATGGCTGATATGCAGAAATCTCTTGTGCCCAGGCTTCAAAATACATTCATGAGAGTTAAGTTCCACCTTTGCACTAGA
>NW_016833348.1:0-1343 GCF_001698545.2 Rhinopithecus bieti | reverse complement strand
AACAAAGTTAGGAACCTGCTGCAAGAAGGGAAAAGTGAATCTCTATGTTATGAATTCACACATCAGGAAGCAACTTCTGAGAAAGCTTCTTTCTGCTTATTATCTGAGGATATTTCCGTTTTCACCTTAGGCCTCAATGCGCTCCCAAATATCACTTTGCAGATTCCACGAAAACACTGTTAGCAAACTGCTTCATGAAGACTAAGTTGTTACTCTGTGAGATGAATTCACATATCACAAAGAAGTTTGTCACAAAGCATGTTTCACGTTTTTAATTGAGGATATTTCCTGTAACAGCGCAGGCCTCAATGCGATCCAAGGTAGCCCTTCTCAGGTTCCTCAAAGAGAGTGTTAATCGACTGCTCCATGAAAAGTAAGTGTAACTCTGTGAGATTAATTGACACATCACAAAGAAGTTTCTAAGAAAGCATCTTTGTAGTTTTTGTCTGAGGATATTTCCTTTGTCACCATAAGCCTCATTGCGCTCAGAAGCATTCAATTGCAGATTTCAAGAAAACTGTGTAAGCAAACTAATCTCTGTAGAGAAAAGTGGAACTCTGTGAGTTGCATTCACACATCATAATGCAGTTTCAGAGAAGGCTTCTTTCCAGTTTTAATCTGAGGATATTTCCTTTTTCACCATAGCCCTCAATGAGCTCCCAAATATCACTTTGCAGATTCCATGACAACAGTGTTAGCAAACTGCGTCGTGAAGACAAAGTTATAACTCAGTGAGATGAATTCACATGTCAGAAAGAAGTTTCTCATAAAATACTTTATAGTTTTAATTTGAGGATATTTCCTTTGTCACCGTCAGCTTCATTGCGCTAAGAGATATCCCAATGCAGATTTCACGAATAGAGTCTTAGCAAGGGATCAATGAAAAGGAAAGTGTAACTCTGTGAGTTGCATCCACATGTCACAAGGCAGTTTCTCAGAACGCTTCTCTCCAGTTTTATCTGAGGATATTTCCTTTTCACCACAGCCCTTACTGGGCTCCAAAATATCTCTTCGCAGAATCCACGTGTTGGATTCGCAGAATCCAGACAACAGTGTTAGGAACCTGCTGCAAGAAGGGAAAAGTGATTCTCTGTGTTATGAATTCGCACAGCAGAAAGCAACTTCTGAGAAACCTTCGTTCTAGTTATTATTTCAGCATATTTCCGTTTTCACCATAGGCCTCAAAGTGCTCCCAAATATCACTTTGCAGATTCCACGAAAACACTGTTAGCAAACTGCTACAAGAAGGGAAAGGTGAATGTCCTTGTGATAAATTCACAAATCACAAAGCAATCTCTCAGAAACATTCTTTCTAGATTTTATCTGAGGATATTTCCGTTTTC
>NW_016833347.1:0-1890 GCF_001698545.2 Rhinopithecus bieti | reverse complement strand
TATGTGGTATCTTCTAGTTGCTGGGGTTTTTGTGATATGCAGAGCTTTTGAACTTTTTTCAGGATTAGAATAAATAATTGTGCATCAACTTTGTAACCTAACTTGGTGCCCTCCTGCTCTGACTGAAAGTCTCTCTTCCTGATTCCATCATTGACAAAACTGAAAGAAGCCACAGAACACATTTGCTTTGGCATTTGTTGAGACTTCCTAATTTTTTTAAGAAAAGAAATTTTAAGGCAGATTAAAAAAGTCTTTGACTCTTGGACTCTTGATAAATCAAGTATATGATCCAGTGTCTTTGCAGTGTGACTATAAAATAATGTTGATTAAACTTAAGAGGAATTAACAAGACCTGTAGTTAATTCAAAAATGTAATGTGGAGTAAAAGAAGCAAGTGACAAAATATCATTTTATTTAAATATGAAGCACAATATATTTTTATTAATACCTTTATTATGAAAATGTGCAGATTGAAAGTACGAGCACCAAGTTTGTAATATTGGGACAAAGGGGGATCTAGATGTGGACAGAAATCTAGAAAAGGTTTTACATTTTGTAATACTCTAAAAAGGAGTATACATCTATTTATGTATTTGTGTATGTATATGTTTGCATGTGTTCAGATATAGCATATATAGTTATATATAGTAATTACACAGTATGTTTCAGATAGATTGATAGAATTAAGAGTATAGGCTTTCCGCTTGATTTGTTGAATTTGAAACCTCTTCTCCTAGCTTTGGGGAAAGTATTTGGGAGCAATATTCATTATCTCTTTAGGAAAGGATTAGAATTCTCTACCTCATGCATATCTATCTTCTCCTTTCAACTTGCTTTGATCAATGAACTGTGAGGGAAATTGACATGTGTCTCCTGAGCAAAATCTTGTAAAACCAGCATGTCCTTCACATTTCCCTCCCTTTCCACCTGTGTTTGTGGTCATGGAAACAGGTGGAGATGGACCCTCAGTCAGCCTGGATCCCTGAGTCATTATGATGCGCAAAACTCCATTGCAATGCACATGTAGCATGCATGAGAAATGAGGCTTTTGTGTTTTAAGTTGCTGAGGCTATTGTTTTATATACAATTGTAGCATAAGGTAGCTTATTCTGACAGATACAGATGCATTGCTGTTGTACTTTTATACATGTCTAAATTAGAATAAGTTTAGAAGACTGGTATGTTGTTCCTAAATGAATATAAACTCTCAAGAATTGTTTTCCAGCAATCAGTCCATATCAGATCTGAGCACTTAGGACACAAATACATGCATCTCAGTCTGTTCTCCGTCTGTGAATAAAGTAGGGGGTGGAGAGAAAAGTAGTCATATGAAAAAATAAATAAAAATACGTTTTATGTTTTATAACAGGATGTTAAGTGCATTTTCTCCAGTGATGTCCGTTATTCTTTTGATACTCCACAGTAAGGACAATGGGCATTAGTTGAAGAGGACAGACCATCTCATCTGACTTCCCAGTCAGGGTGGTCTGGGAGCTGATTCTGCAAACCTTAGCCTATAGCCACCTCCAAACAAGAGCATCTGCAAAGAGGAGGCCAGGATTGAAAAAATGAAATTGGTGGGGTTTTCCTTGAAGAGAATTGTGGGCAAATTGTGCTCTTCCCCTTTCCTTGGACCCCTGCTCCCCCATCACCTCAAAAAGAGTGAAAGCGCATCCAAAGAATGGCTTAATGAACAGAAGCAGGGGCGGCGAGGTGGCTCATGCCTGTAATCCCAGCACTTTGGGAGGCCGAGGTGGGTGGATCACAAGGTCAGGAGATCCAGACTATCCTGGCTAACACGGTGAAAACCCAGCTCCACTAAAAATACAAAAAATAAAAAAATAACCTGGGCGTGGTGGTGGGCGCCTGTAATCCCAGCTACTTGGGAGA
>NW_016833346.1:0-1349 GCF_001698545.2 Rhinopithecus bieti | reverse complement strand
CTTCAAAAACACTGATAGTGGACTGCTGCATGAAACATAAGTGTAACTCTGAGAGATGAATTCACACATCACCAAGAAGTTTCTAACAAAGCTTCTTTCTAGTTTTCATCTGAGGATACTTCCTTTGTCACCGTAAGCTTCATTACGTTCAGAAGTATCCCATTGCAGATTTCCAGAAAACTGTGTTAGCAAACTGAACACTGAAGACAAACGTGTAACTCTGTGAGTTGCATTCACACATCGAAATGCATTTTCTCAGAAGGCTTCTTTCCAGTTTTGATCTGAGGATATTTCCTTTTCACCATAGCCCACAATGAGCTCCCAAATATCACTTTGCAGAACACAAGATAACAGAGTTAGCAAACTGTTCCAAGAAGGGAAGGGTGGAACTCTGTGTGATGAAGTCACACTTCAGAAAGCAATCTCTCAGTAAGCTTCTCTCTAGTTATTATCTGAAGATATATCCTTTTTCACCATGGGCCCCTATTGGCTCCCAAATCTCACTTTGCAGATTCCACGAAAATAGTGTCAGCAAACTCCTTCCTGAGAACTAAACTGTACCTCTGTGAGAGGAATTCACAGACCACAAAGAACTTTCTCAGAAAGCTTCTTTCACCTTTTGAAATGATGAAATTTCCTTTGTCAGCATAGGCCTCCATGCAATCCAAAGAAGTCCTTCTCAGGTTCCTGAAAAACAGTGATAATGGACTGCTGCATAATCATAAGTGTAACTCTGTGAGATGAATTCACACATCTCCAAAAAGTTTCTAACAAAGATTCTTTCTAGTTTTCATCTGAGGGTATTTCTTTTGCCACCGTAAGCTTCATTGCGTTCAGAAGTATCCCACTGCAGATTTCCAGAAAACTGTGTGAGCAAACTGAACACTGAAGTGAAGCGTGTAACTTGTTGAGATGCATTCAAACATCCAAATGCAGTTCCTCATAAGGCTTCTTTCCAGTTTTGATCTGAGGATATTTCCTTTTTCACCAGAGCCCTCCATGAGGTCCCAAATATCACTTTGCAGAACACAAGATAACAGAGTTAGCAAACTGTTCCAAGAAGGGGAGAGTGGAGCTCTGTGTGATGAATTGACACATCAGAAAGCAATCTCTCAGTAAGCTTCTCTCTAGTTATTATCTGAAGATATATCCTTTTTCACCTTGGGCCCCTATGGGCTCCCAAATCTCACTTTGCAGATTCCACGAAAAGAGGGTTAGCAAACTGCTTCCTGAGAACTCAGCTGTAACTCTGTGAGAGGAATTCACAGATCACAAAGAAGTTTCTCAGAAAGCTTCTTTCACGTTTGGAACTGATGATATTTCCTTTATCAGCGTAGGCCTCGATGCGA
>NW_016833345.1:0-2023 GCF_001698545.2 Rhinopithecus bieti | reverse complement strand
GGTTTGAGCCTTAGTTTCATTAAAAAAAAAAAAAATGAACACAGGGCTTCAAACAGATATTCATTGCAGCATTATTCACAATAGCCAAAAGATGGAAACAACTCATGTCCGTCAACAGATGAATAGATTTTTAAAATATACATAAAAATGAATATTATTCAACCTTAAAGGAATGAAATTCTGGCCGAGCACAGTGGCTCACACCTGCAATCCCAGCACTTTGGGAGGCTGAGGCGGGTGGATCACCTGAGGTCAGGAGTTTGAGACCAGCCCAGTCAACATGGTGAAACCTTGTCTCTACTAAAAATACAACAAATTAGCCAGGCGTGATGGTGGTCACCTGTAATCCCAGCTACTCAGGAGGTGGAGGCAGGACGCTTGAGCCTGGGAGGTGGAGGTTGCAGTGAGATAAGATCATGTCACTGCACTCCAGCCTGGGCAACAAGAGTGAAGCTCCATCTCAAAAACAACAACAACAACAACAACAACAACAACAAAACAAAGGAATGAAATTCTGACACATGCTACACAACATGGACGAATTTTGAAGACAAGCTAGTGAAATAAGCCAGATGCAAAATGACAAATATTGTATGATTCCACTTATATGAAGTATCTAGAGTAGGCACATTCATGGAGACAGAAGGTAGATTCAAGATTACCTAAAGCTGGGGGCGGAGAGGGGGAATGGGGAGTTATTATTTAATAGTTACAGAATTTCTGTTTGGGGTGATGAAAAAGCCTTAGAGTTGGATGAGATGGATAGTGGTGAGAGTTGTACAATATTATGAAAGTAATTAATGTCACTGTCACTACATTGTATACTTAAAATGATTAAAATGGCAAGTTGCATTTATAGATATTTTACCACAATAAATAAAGGGAGATAATAATACCTACCTCTCTGGGTTCTTGTTAAGATTCAATTATAGTAGGTATAAAAAGCTTTGGGTTTATAATAGGCACTCAATAATCAGTTTTCTTGTTTCCTTTAATCACCCACAAGTGTTTACTTTGATGTCCGTAACTCTCAAATTGTTATGTGCATCCGAATCACCTGGTGGGTGGTTCTGGTGGGCTTGTTAAAGTAGATTGCTGGGCTCCACCCCATAATTTCTGATTCAGTGGGTCAGGGTAGAGCACAAGAATTTGCATCTAACAAATTCTCCAGTGATGCTGATGCTGCTGGTTTGGGGACCACACTTTGAGAACCATCATTCTATGTAATACTTTAGAGCAAATAACCCAGCCAGGGGTTTCAAAAATCACTGTCTGGAAAGAAAAATCCATTTTCAATATAGTCTTCCAAAGGCATTGGTGCTCTAACTTATACCTATGCCTCCACTGCACTTGTTATGAGCCAGGAAATCCTGCATCATTTTGGTTTAATGCTGAATTAAAAGACCCCTTGAAAAAGACAGGTAACCACGGCTCTTAAAGTTCCCTTCAGCTTCTTGATCTGAGTCCTGGGTTTTCCCTGTAGTTTGATCAAGAGGAAGTTTTTTCCCCCACATCCCAGGAAACTTGGGACAATGAGGTGCTCCCTCTTGGCACTTACATACCATTTCTTTATTTTCTGCTTCAAAATCCCTAGCTCCTCCCAAATGCACGGCACGAGACTATGTCATCTGCCTCCTCTTCTTTTGTAATCTTCTCCCAATGTCCTGGTCACTCCCCTTCATTCATCGAAAGCTTTGGCACCTTGCTGACTGTCTTCCTCACAGCACGATTCCCATGGTCACCCTTCCTGCCCTCGCTCTTGGTAACTTCAGAATTGATGAACGTTATCTATCTCCCACCTTCATCTTTCAATTCTTAATCATCTCCACTCTTTTCCTCTGCTCCACCGCAGCCACACATGCCCTGGATCAGGGTTTCCAAACTGACACGATTGATATTTTGGGTCAGATAACTCTGTTGTGAGCAGTTGTCCTGTGTATCATAGGATGTTTAGTGGCATCACTGGCCTCTGCCTATCAGATGTCAGTAGCAGCCACTCCCAACACCATGCTCTCCCCTAGTT
>NW_016833344.1:0-2925 GCF_001698545.2 Rhinopithecus bieti | reverse complement strand
TTTGAGATGGAGTTTCGCTCTTGTTGCCTAGGCGGGAAAGCAATGGCATGATCTTGGCTCACTGCAACCTCCACCTCCTGTGTTCAAGCGATTCTTCTGCCTCAGCCTCTGGAGTAGCTGAGATTACAGGCACCTGCCACCACACCCGGCTTATTTTTGTATTTCAGTAGAGATGGGGTTTCACCATGTTGGCCAGCCTGGTCTTGAACTCCTGATCTCAGGTGATCCACCCACCTCAGCCTCCCAAAGTGCTGGGATTACAGGCGTGACCCACTGTGCCCGGCTTGGTCATATTTTTAAAGGGCATTGGAGAATGTGTCCTCCTTTGGGGGTCAACACCTGTCTTTCTCCTCTTGCCCTTTGTCAGTGGTAGAAGTTTGAATATCTAAAAGTTGTCTCCAGTCTTGAGTAGTGACTGACCACTCCAGGCTAGTGGTTCTTTTAGTGGTACAACTTTCTCAAAGTGGTACCCACTTTTCTCTTGATTTTACTGGAAGTAACTTGGGCTTGTACATTTCTGTAGGAAAGTCATAAAATGGTCATTTTTCCCCTGAGCCATGTTTCCCAATTGAAAAGATTTGCTGAGTATCACCTTAATTGATTCTGAGGCTTTAACAGGAGATTTGTTGGCTGTAGTCTTGATTTGGTTCTTGCCAGAAAGCTGTCTTATTGGTCCTTGTTGCTTGAAGCATTTCTCAATTTTATTTTATACTGGTTGGAGATGATAAACACTTGAATTTTCCAATCATACATGTAAACCAGGCAATTCTTTTCTGAGTTTATCTCCTTCTATTAATAATTTATCAAACTAAAACAATAGCTACCAAGCCATAGTTGTAACATTTTGTTTCCCAACCTCTTCCTAGAAATCCATAAGCTCATTTGGTATGTTATCTGTCTTCCGAGATACCACCAGCAATAATTCTGAGAATGTTGTACTGTTAGATAACATCAGCTATCATCTTCCTATCTTCTAATGACAATTTCCTTGCCGTAACTGCCTGGCTCTGAGAGCCAATGTCTGTATTTTAAGTTTTTGTTGTTGGTTGTTTTTTCTTTTGTTTGTTTGTTTTTGGCAGCACTCTACTTCTGGTGGCAATTTTGTATTATGCAGCAGTTACTATGATATGCTGAGGTAACAACCAACCCAAAAACCACAGTGGTTTATAGCAACCAAGTTTTATTTTTCAGTTACCTTACCTATTGGCCGTGGGTAAGCTGTGGTTTCAAGATGGATCAAAGACTTAAACATAAGACCTAGGAGCACAAAAATCCTAGAAGAAAACCTGGGCAGTACCATTCAGGACATAGGCATGAGCAAAGACTTCATGTCTAAAACACCAAAAGCAACAGCAACAAAAGCCAAAATTGACAAATGGGATCTAATTAAACTAAAGAGCTTCTGCACAGCAAAAGAAACTATCATCAGAGTGAACAAGCATCCTATAGAATGGGAGAAAATTTTTGCAATCTATCCATCTAACAAAAGGCTAATATCCAGAATCTGCAAAGAACTTAAACAAACGTACAAGAAAAAATCAAACAACCCCATCAAAAAATGGGCAAAGGATTTTGTTTGCCCATTTTATACTGCTCTTGTGTTTTCTCATTCTTGGATCCTGCTCTTGTGTTTTCTCATTCTTGGATCCAGGCTAAGTTCAACTTTTCACTGATACTTGTCAATTATATAACAGAAAATAGCAATGGCCAATTTATACAATGGCTCTTCAAACTTCAGCTCTAGGCTGGGTGCGGTGGCTCAAGCCTGTAATCCCAGCAGTTTGGGAGGCCGAGACGGGCGGATCACAAGGTCAGGAGATCGAGACCATCCTGGCTAACACGGTGAAACCCCGTCTCTACTAAAAGTACAAAAAACTAGCCGGGCGAGGTGGCAGGCGCCTGTAGTCCCAGCTACTCGGGAGGCTGAGGCAGGAGAATGGCGTGAACTCGGGAGGCGGAGCTTGCAGTGAGCTGAGATCCGGCCACTGCACTCCAGCTTGGGCGACAGAGTGAGACTCCGTCTCAAAAAAAAAAAAAAAAAAAAAAAAACACTTCAGCTCTAAAGTAACATGCATCACTTCCCGTCATATTCACTGGCCAAAGCAAATGAAATGGCCAAACCATGGCTCCATGATATCAATATGGCTAAGAAGTATGATATAATCCTCTCACAGGGAAGGGAATAAACAATTGAGAACAGTAGTACAATCTACCACAGCATTTCATCATTCGCTATTGCCTTTTCATGCATAATCTTTATCATGAACTGAGCAATTTTCTTCTATGCCTATTTTACTCTGCAAGTGTGTATGTGTGTATGTACATGCATATTTTAAAAGATAATTGTTGAGTTTATCCAAACTCTTCACAATATCTAGTGATATGATAAAACAGTTGTCTACTTTTAATTTATTTATGTAATATTTATAATTTTTCCTATACTTAACTACCCTTGAATTTCTAGAATAACTATGGATTATTCTCAGTAATCCAGTGAATTCTATTTAATACCGGTAAAATTTTGCTTCTATATTCATCAATCTATAGAAGCAATTTTGCTTCTTTTTTCTAATATGATTGGTTAATAATGTCCTTTTTTAATAAAAAACTATGGTTGTATTATTCGATAGATTAAACTTTTACTTTTTTTATTTGATTAAACTTCTTAAGGTACTACATAAATTCCTTTGTCAAAACTTCAAAACATTTTGCATTTATAACTAACATTTGGGATTTATTTAATGCAAATCTAATAGTATTCAGGATTAGCCAGTTATGATAATCAGACTGGTAAGATGATTTTCAGCTCTTTTTTTAATATACTTTAAGTTCTGGGTTACATGTGCAGAACGTGCAGTTTTGTTACATAGGTATAAACATGCCATAGTGGTTTGCTGCACCCATCAACCCATCATCTACATTAGG